>NC_141041.1:14200000-14407500 GCF_052040795.2 Danio rerio
GTCAGCTAAAAACAGGAAACTAGGACTGCAATTCGCACAGGCTCACTAAAATTGGACAATGGATGATTAAAAAGTATTGCCTGGTCTGATGAGTCTCATTTTCTTCTGCGACACTCGGATGGTCGGGTCAAAATTTGGCGTCAACAACATGAAGGCATGGATCCATCCTACCATGTATCAAGGGTTTAGGCTGGTGGTGGGGGTGGTGTAATAGTGTGGGGGATATTTTCTTGGCACACTTTGGGCCTATCAGAACCAATTGAGCATCATGTCAACGCCACAGCCTACCTGAGTACCTGAGGTTCGGTGCCCTGCAAGGTTTAGCTCCAACTTGCCTCAACACACCTGCCTGGGTGTTTCAAGTGTACCTAGTAAGACCTTGATTAGCTTGTTCAGGTGTGTTTCATTAGGGTTGGAGCTAAAATTTGCAGGTCATCGAACCTCCAAGTTTGGTGATCCCTGCTATAGAGTCATTCAAACACTAGCTCTAAAGTGATGTTGGTGAATTAGTAACGGCTTCTGCTGTTTTGACAACAGCGGCAGATGTGAATGAATGGAGGAAGAAAGTAGTTCCTAATACTCTTTTAGACTCTCTGTGTTTGATTTTCTTATTTATATACACGATTGTGCCATCAAACTGTTGTATAAACGCAATATCACACTCGTAGCAGTGCGATATGGCTGTATACCAGCACTGGTGGGATGCTAAGGCATGAGGCTGCATCCCATACACATATATATAAATAATAATTTAAACAGTTTAAACATTTATTGAAGGGGAAAAAAAAAAAATCACAAAAAAAAAAACAAGCAGACTACCACAATGTGAAACTGTATGTCACAATGTCTTCCTGAACTATAAATGTAAAAGTAGGTTTATTTTACCCCGAAGCTTAAATTTTTCATCAAATCACCTGTCAGCTTGTCTTGAGGACAGAATTCATTTAATTGCACGTCACCATTAACCTTAATGTAATTCGATTTATTTACCTTACCTTTCAGCCGGACACTGACCTTTCTCTATTGTTACCAAACCCCTGCATAGATTTATAGCATGTCTGCCTTTCGGCTTCCAGGGTTACATTTGCATTATAACCGAGAAGAAACTTTTCATATTTTCAATAGGAAGCCGTTTAACTGAATGCATACCCTTTCAAAGAGCTGATTTGCATTCCTTCATCTCTTATATTTCTCAGCAGGAGAAAGAGCTTTTGTGCGTATAAAATCATCTCAATTTCAGAGTTGCTGGTGGACAATTCTTTGGAAAGAGCCTGAAAACAAGGAAAGACGTCAAAATGTAAGATGCCAGCGTGGGCCAATTGATCCCAGACTGTTGAGACGCCTCCTGGCCTCACAGAGCTGTTTTATTTAGCGCTGCTGCCGAGTCTTTGTGTTTGCGCTTAAGTATCAGAGGGAACTAATGAAGTGCGGTGGGAGGCAGTCGCACACACTGTGGCATAATAAAGCCGGGCATGAACCACCGATCTCCTGACTGCCAGAGAGATGGGGCTCTGCTTGTCGTTTAGCGTAAATCCCTTCTGGAATATATTAGCTTTGTTGTTAGCCGAGACAGCAACGTAAACATTTCACAGAGTCTGAGACAGTGGCTGTACACTTTGAGACACTGATAGTTTTTTGTACCAAATCAATCAGTAATGTGTGGTTATTTTAGAGCGATATGTGGGGTATATTACTTTTAAGCGTCCACTAAGAATATATACTGCATTACAATCTACAAAATAACCTGCCCAGCAATGGCTATCGAAATACTACAGTCCTCTTTTGCCATTTGCAGTCAAGTTTCAAAAATCTGCTTTGTATGGTGTTAAATTCATTCATTCATCAAGTTTCTTGTCGGATTAGTCCCTTTATTAATCCAGGGTCGCCACAGCGGAATGAACAGAACAACTTATCCAGTACGTTTTTACGCAACGGATGCCCTTCCAACCGCAACCCATCTCTGGGAAACATCCACACACACTCAATCACACTCATACACTGCGGTCAATTTAGCCTACCCAATTCACCTGTACCGCATGTCTTTGAATTGTGGGGAAAAACAGGGCACCCGGAGAAAACTTACGCGAACGCAAGGAGAACATGCAAACTCCACACAGAAACGCCATCTGACCCAGCCGAGGCTCGAATCAGTGACATTCTTGCTGCGAGGCGACAGCACTAAATACTGCGCCACTGCATCGCCCCATATGGTGTTAAATATATAAGAAATAATGATGATTATTAAAAAACTAGGGATGTCCAGATCCGACAATGGGATCGGAAATCGGGCTTGATCACGCGTTTTAGACTCAATCGGAATCTAACGTTACCTCCTGATCAGGACTTAAATACACATGTTCATATGAATATACTCATTATTTTATAACACATTAATAGCTATGTTGTGGCACAGCGTTAGACCTCTTTCTTCACTTCACACAGAAACAGCAGCGCGTGTGTGGCATGACATCACTTTGTTGCAGAGACGCTATTGGTTAAACGCCAGCAAAGTAGAACACCGAAACAGCTTGAAGTGGAAATCACAAGTATGTCTGCAGTCTGGAGGTATTATAAAGTTAATGACAACAACATTGCAGTGTTTCCCATACCATTACATGGTATACGCCCCACCCTCCCAACGGCTGTACCCGCCCTTCTTGAAGTCACATTAATTGTATTTTCTATACAGCGCCAGATCACAACCTTTTTTAATAAACAAGCTAAATAGCCATATGTAATATCTTATTTACACAACAGCATGTCATTTCTGTTCTGCGCTCGCGTCACTGCAGCTAAAATATATACAGATGCAGACATCCCAAGTCTCTCAAAAGGTCTCTATGCTTTTGCGGGAGACTCTCGGATGCCCACAAACAAATGTTAATCTCCCGGAAATTATCATGCTGTGATGCGAGCAGAGCCATCTCCTCTATCTAGTGTCTAGTTATCTTTTCTCCCGAAAGCTCTGCGTGTCTTTCGCAAATTCATACCGGCTCTGTGATCCCCCAAAATTAATCAAAATACCTGGAAATCATGACGACGAGAGTAAATAAGCAAGTGAACAGATCGCGAGAGGCACAGTGATGGTCTAAACATTACATTTGATAGGTAAAAATGAATAGAGCAATAAAGATATCATGCAAATCCTCCTCTCTTTCTCACTGAGAGATCTGCTGTCAATAGTTGGAGAGGAGCAAAATATTGGAATGGTCCTGTATGTAATGTTTAGGCCTTTTTTTTAACATGCAACTGAAAGTTCTGTGTTTTTGACAATATTACAAATTGACTAAAAGCTGGCTGGAATTATTAGAAAACTTTAACATAAATATTTAATAATATAACTTCTTGTAATACACTCATCGCTATACTGTAAGTAGTTTATAGGCCTATTTCCTTTCAGTAAACAAGTATTAGATTAACAGATGTGCATTTTAACAAATTTTCATCTTTCATCACTTGCAATATTTTCAAATTGCATTGTTTGTCATTTTTATGCGGCGGTTCATTCTGCTTTGTTGACCCCTGATAAATAAGGCACTAAGCTGAAGTAAAATGAATGGATAAATTATTCTCGGTAAAACTGCTTCTGGCCATGAGATGTTCACATCTAAATTTTTATAAGAGACATGTTTAATAAATGTCTCAATAAATGGACCAGATATTTCTGACTTTCCATACCAAGAGGCTCAGGAAACGTTCTTCCAAGATCTGTTTCTAAACTCTTCTTTATTTTTCAAGTATTATAGAAGTATCGGATTGGGTTTCGAAATCGGTAGATACTCGATATCAAATAACTCGGACTCGATCCTGATCTGGACATCCCTATTAGAAAGTGATGCACAGCAGTGGTGAGGTACTGCAATTACGTTATTAGAAAGTAGATCTAACCAATTTTATGCATAGCTTTTGGATTTACTTATAGCATAGGGAAACGAAAACTACAGATTAGAGAGCATTTGATTGGACAGAAGTCTAATGAGAAGCTAAAGTGCAGAGAGTGATGTCATCAAAATAACTGAAATGGCATGAACTGAAGTTAAAGGGCCATGAAACCCCCTCGTTTCAGCAGGGTGTTTTCACACCTCTACTTTGGAAAAAGTCAGAAAAGTGGGCGTGTCCAGCTCTGTTTAGGGGGGAGTGTCGGAGGAACTAAAGTGGGAGGGTGTGGGAGTGTCTATTTCGGCACGCGCGAGTTTCAGTCAAAATACTCACACACAGTAGAAAGTGATGGTGTTTAACCTACATGGACATCTATAGTGGAATTATTTGCCAAATTATTAAATGGTGGACTTTAACTGCAGTTTGGCTCTTTCATTCAGGGAATTCATTCATGCCCCTCGCGACAAACGAGATATTTGATTCGAGGATCTGCTCTAAGCGTGTATTTTTCATGCAATGTTTGATACCGCACGGCGAATGAGAGAAAAAAAAAACCTCCGCATTTCCCGGAAACTTAGATGCACACGACAGGTAGTGTCAGAAAGCCGCGTGTGTTATTCCGGTCACTAAATGCAGTTAAAAACCCTACACGAGGTTAAAGTTTGGTTGTGGTCCTAACATGTTACGGTGCAATAGTTAACTTAGTTCGATACGAACAAACTGAATAAACAAAGAGCACTAGTCGCTCACTTACCAAATCTGTAGAGACAGGACAATCACCAGCAACTAGAGCCGCGTCTTTATGAAGAGATACAAGCGAATCCGATCTCAGCGTTTGCAGATGAGAACAGCTCTCAGGTAAACAATAATCCTCCTTAGACACGTAAGTTATTGCTCGAGCGTCGCGTACACTGTAATCCACACGTGAGTCTGAGCTCTCACAGAGAGAAAAAGAAAACGAAACTTAACGGCAGCAAACTATAAAAGCAACACTTCACGCTTGTTTTGCCAACACAACGTGGCGTCTATGTCGTGTAAACACAGTAATGAATATTAATGAAGATGCACAATAGAGCGCGCTGATTGGTTTGAACCAAGCCTTACTCATGCATTAATGCAACACACTGTAAGACGTAATAAGACTCACTCTGGCACAGACGCCCAGTCTGCACGCCGGAATACACGCTATCATGTCATGGCCGTGACGCAGCTTCAAAAATTCGTTTCAAACAGGAAGTAAAAACAACCGATTTACACTTTTTAGTGAAATATAGGTGTCCTAATAGTGTTTTTAGCAGTGTGGGACACATATACGACTGTCAACAGCTCAAAAAATGTGTTTTGGTGTTTCGTGACCCTTTAAGATTTCCATCATCATGACATACATCCTAGTGAAACAATCCTGAAAAGAGAAAAAAAAATAGAGATAGGATTGGAGCATTGGAAGATGGGCATTTCTTACAAAATTAAGGAAGATTGACAAATGGATTAAAGCAAGGCTTTAATGAGGGCCTTTCTGATAGCATTCCATGGGAACAGAATTAAAGAATAGTCATTTAGAGAGTGTTAGATAGTTGTATCTATGATTGTAGAACATAGTTGTATGTATTTTTACTAAATATTGACATGCACTGATACATTGTTTTATAACAAGCACTACTATAGACATGCGAATAAGTAAATAAAATCAAATAAGAAGGGTTAATTTTGATTTCATGCCAACTTTAAATTGTTCTCTGATATCTAAATAATAGAAATGTGGCTTCGGTATATTCACAAATTCTCTTTTATGGACTTATTTATAACAGAACTTTTTCAGGATTACTCCTAAAATGAAAAGCTTGGGTTTTGACCATATTTGGAAGGGTTGTGAATATTAAGCTCAGCTCCGAAGCTCTTACACACATACACAGATAGTGTGATGTAGTCTAAAATAAACACGTGCAAAATTCAATTCAATTCAATTTAAAATAATCATAACTATAATACAAAATAATAAAAATAGTTAATGAAGTTTAAAAAAAGTTTACTGGCATACTTTCACTTGAATAGGGTTGAGTGATATGACAATGCATAAATGGTTGCCTCATTATATCACAAACGTGCATGGAAAATTTCACAATAGACATTAAACTAAGAAAAGATACACTCAAACAGACCTTATGCCTCTTTGGTGTGGCTCAGAATAAAGTTATAATCTGTATATCCTGCATTTTATGTTCTAATCATTTGTGAACACTCTATGGTCATGCTTGGCTGCCTGCTTCACAAAACTACTCCTTTTTAGTCTCCCTGCATCCCACATACATAACATGTGTAAAACAAGCTCAGATCAACTTAAAAATAAGGGAGGTGAAACCATTGTTGTAATCTCAAAAGTAAACATTGTGGCCAGTCAAATACAGCCTATTAATGATCCAATCACAGTTGGTGTTTTGTTCAGATTGAGCTGTTTACACTCATGGGATTTACATAAGAACAAAGAAAAGGTAACACTTTATTTTAATGGTCAATTTGAGTATTATCAGACTGCCTGCTTAATAGGTGTTGATACTGCTACTCATAGATAAACTTACAAGCTATACTGACGGTAATTTCATAGGGACTTGAACTGTCTGAACTTTCCCGTGTGATTTTTCAGTAAAATTTACAATCGGCTTCAGAGTCAAAATGGGTTCAAAGTAAAACCAACACCTTTTATATATATTTTTTTTTCAGCGTATGATCTTTTAGGACAAAAGTTGGGAGAGAACATCTTGTGCAACGGTAGCAGCTCTGTGGCCCCAAAATCGAAACAAAGGACCTGCAGTATTAATAGAAAAGTTTACAGTGGTCATTTCAAAGCCTCAAGGATACCAAAATGATGAAAGTAACAGTATTGGAAAACTGAAAGAGGTTATTTGAAGACAGTAGGTTGTGTGCTTAGTGAAGCAATGATCAAAGACCCTCTTCCAGTGAAACAACCTCACAAACCAAAAAAAAAGGGCCATGGCTGGAGCTCCGGACCACATCTTGATGGAGACTGATTAGCGCATCCATAAACACTTTCACACTCATGGCATGATCTCTTTGTATCAAACCCAAGATGGAATGATTATCTCCAATTTTTCACCACTCCTTTGATCCTAAATTGCACCACCTCTGGTGCCTTCTGTCCGATTATTGGACATTATTGTATCTCGCCAGTTACGGCTCCTTTGAAACGTCTTGGTTTGTGTGACATCTAGGAAACAGAGTGCATTTGCACATCTCCCGTTTTCTTTTTTAAGCCCTTATTCTTGTTCCTTTTCCACACATACTGCGCTAAGTTTTCCCTTGTCAAAGTTACCCGAGAATAAATTGGTTCTGGCTCTACTTGTTAAAGCGAGCTGATAAAGTAGTGATTTTGTTTCTTGCTGAACAAGACACTAAACATCCTTACAAGTGCTTGTCTGCCTGAATTAATTACTGCATTTACATTAGAATACAGTGTATGAGCTAAACTAGCTAAACACTAAGCGATCAAGAAGCAAAGGTGTTCGGGGTAAACTGCGAGCGGATAAGTGGTTCTGTTGCTAAATCTAATCCACTTCACTGCTTTATATCTTGGCAAAGATTGCAAAATGAAGAAGATTTATGCGCACAATTAAAACAGGAAAGATAAAGTTGGGCCCAAACAGTCTGAGAAAAGTAGTTAAATGTTTCTGGTTTGCTTTTTCCTGATTTAATAAAATTTCCTTGGCAATAAATTATATAATCAGTTAAAGTGAAACATGGATTCCAAAATTTCTTCATATTTAACTTATTTTTTTAATATGTTTAGTAGTACTTAATAATTATGTAATCCAGCACGACCTGGGAATTTTTAAAAGAGCAAATAGATAAATACATGTTCCTTCACAAATGTGTTCATGTTCTCTAATAGGTTATATCATATTGATCTACAAAAAGTGCAAATATTTTTATAAAAATAATAATAATTCCTTACATTAAACTCAAAGGGCTTTACACATTTTTTGAGGGAATCTTCTCATCCACCACCAGTGTGCTGCTTCCACCTGGATGATGCGACGGCAGCCATATTGCGCCAGACCGCACACCACACACCAGCTGATTGGTTGAGAGAAGACTAATGAAGCCAATTATGATGGGGATGGTTAGGAGGCCATGATGGACAGAGGCCAGTGGGCAAATTTGGTCAGGATGTCGGGGTTAAACTGGGATTTTTAATGACCAGAGAGACTCAGGACCTCGGTTTAATGTCTCACTCGAAAGATGACACAAATGCCTGAAATCACAGGCAAATCTGTGCTCGTTCACGCGAGTAACAATCACACAGTGTGAACGATCAATGACGTGATCCAAGAGAATCGCCGATGAGTCAATAACACCCGTGAGATATTTGGCATGCTAAATATCTGGAGCGGGCGACGCGGTGGCGCAGTGGGTAGCACGATCGCCTCACAGCAAGAAGGTCACTGGTTCGAGCCTCGGCTGGGTCAGTTGGCATTTCTGTGTGGAGTTTGCATGATGAGAAGTTAAAAGTGCTCATTTTCATTTTATTCAGACCTATGAAATGAAGGAAAAACTACTGAAAATTTGGCAGGAGCACCCATCTCTGTTTGACATGTCATCTGAGCTATATCATAACCAGGTCAAAAAAAAAGATAAGGAGAAATTGCCAATTCCCTTTAAAGCCAGGTGAGCAAAATAAATACATTTTCCACCCCACTAAAGGCTTCTTTCTCATCATGTAGTTAATAATAAAAGATATACTATGTGAACTCGCATTATTTCCATGTCACTTATTGCGTGTGTTTGGACAAAGTTGTCAGCAATTCTTCCTATTGTAAAGTCATTCAGTCGTCGATCCATCTTGCAGCTACTCAAAGCTAGCCCACATAGTCATGCAGAGTGAAAATATCCGGGACAGGACTAATTTGAAAATACTGCAGTCTGAACTCTGCATTACTGAGCAGTATAGAGTCCCGATCTATATACTGGGGCTTTAGGACCCACACAGTCCGCAGGTTGAGTGCCCATGCTGGTCTCCATAACACAGCTTCCGACAGCAACCTATAGCTTCCCATGTGGTCTCCCATCCGGGTACTGAGCCCTGCTTAGCTTCAGTGGGCTACCATGTGGGAGTAGCAGAGAGCTTGCTGCCAGCTAGAAATGGAGAAATTTGCTATTTGAAATGTAAATTTGTCATAATATTTTAATGACATTTATATTCAAAATGTACTTTTAGTAAGAAATGAAATTACATAATTGGTAAAACATAGCATTGTGTAATGAACATATTTTATAAACTTGTGTATAAACAATGTTGAATTAGAAGTTGAATACAAGAGAGTGTCCATTTGATTATATTTTTACACACACACATATATATATATATACATATATATATACATATATATATATATATATATATATATATATATATATATACACATATATACATATATATATATACATATATACATATACATATATACATATATACATATACATATATACATATATACATATACATATATACATATATACATATATATATACATATATACATATATACATATATATATACATATATACATATATATATACATATATATATACACATATACATATATATATATATATATACATATACATATATATACATATACATATATATATACATATATATATATATATATACATATATATATATATATACATATATATATACATATATACATATATATATATATACATATATATATACATATATACATATATATATACATATATATATACACATATATATATATATATATATATATATATATATATATATATATATATATATATATATATATATATATATATAAATATAAATAATTTTTTTTCAACATTACTAAACGTAATAGGTTTAGTAACTAATTCTAATACCTTATTGCTTTTATCTTTGCCATGATGAAAGTACAAAATATTTTACTAGATATTCTTTAAAGAGACGAGTATAAATTCATTTTCCAGCTGATGAACAAACCAAACAGTCAAATCAGAATTTATCTGGCTTCAACATGCTTAAATATTAAAGCATTACAGCAAATATTAAAGTCCATGTTTTAATAAACCCTACAATATTGTGCATTTGTGTCCGCATTAATAAACTTATCTTTAGAGTGAACAACACTCCTTTAATAGTCATTCAAGGAACTCACTCCAGCTCCAAGTATCTTACGGCCCACTGAGTGGTGCGGTACGGTACGGTAGGGGTCATTACGGGTCACCTTTATCAGGCTTGCGTTTCCACTGCTTCCTTTCCACTGGTCAATGATAATGCAAAATAGCCTACTCTATTGTCTGCAATTAAATAAATAAATAAATCCAACATATATGAACACATACAGACCCTTACAGCCTCCAGCCTCAGTCTGCCAATTATAGAAAACTACACACAGCATACATTTGGTCGGTCCGTGTTTGGGTACAAAAACAACACGCAATATATAGCCCACAGTCAGAGCAAACCTCTCATCTGTATCTTTAAACTTCACAAGCACATGCAACCTCTGTTAGAGAGTAATTCCATCATTCAGAGTTCATAATAGTCCAAAAGGTGATGATAATAGTTAAACATGGCAGTTTGTTCATGTTTTAGGTTGCTAAAAGAATCATTTGCTCCTTTGTTTTTTCGCATATCACTCTCGCTGTAACGCATTGACTCACTCAGGAAGGCAAAAAGGATCGCAGGATTTATCAAAACCGATTTATTTACAAACACTCACTTGGAAGGACATCGAGAATACAGGAGACACAGGAACGGCAAGGGGTGACCACAAGAAACAACTGAGAATACCGGACAAGGAACTAACTGAACACAGGAACTGCGTCTCAAATGGCACACTATGCATTCATGCACTATGTACTTATGCACTTACACACTCAACAGCATAGTATATGTATGTATTTTTTAAGTTTTTAAGTAAGTTTTACTAAACGAAAATTCAAACTGTTTCCCTGATGACGTCTGACGGTCTCTAAAAATAGTGAAATAACTGACCGAAGTATCAAATAATACCTGCCGTTAGTTTAACCACATTCACCATCGGGAGGCGCTTTAATCACTCTCATAAGAGAATTTTGCTTTCACTACCCAAAATAAATAAAGTTATCCAACATGTGCACCTGATAGCTCTGCCCCTTCCGCTACATGAGCAATTCTGTGACTGTTGAGTGCGTGAAGTGTCCATTATTACACACTTCATTTTACCTGTTCAATGAGTGCATCATCTGGGCAGTAAAAGTGCACTTATTATTTTTAGAGTTTTCAGTGTAAACACACTACTTATACTACAAAATGGCGTAGAATAGTGCATAAGTATACGATTTGGGACGCAGCTAGGGACTTAAATACACAGGAGATGAATGAACTGATTACATACAGGTGTGAGATACCTCGTAAAACAACAGCAGGACAGGGCAGGTTTTGTTCTTCTTGGCTTTGTGGCTGTTCATCAAGAAGATGACAAGGTTTGTTTGAGCTTGGTTCGACCATGGCTCGTTATTATATGTATATATTATTACAGTGTAATGTCTCGGCTGTGTATTTAAAAATGGTGCTGTCTTTGTTTTCATTCTCCTGGATTGTGTACATGCTAGAGAGGCTTCTCTGTAAACCAATAGTGTTCAGCTGCTGGTCTACCTCCACCTTTTAGTATCCTTTTGTTGTGCTTGGTACCCTTTGGAAAAAAAGTGGTAGCGTACAGTTCGCTTTTAGGTACATTTTTTTTTTTTTTTTTATTGTGTTTTTGACAAAAGGTACAGTACATTAAAGGTATTCAATTACAAAGGTATTTTCATTTTTTCTTTTTTTTTTTGAACCATACATAAATTGAAAAAAAGAAAAGACAAATTGACATAAAAAAAATAAATAAATAAATAATAAAAAAAAAAATTGATGAAAAGGAAATGCATTAAATAATAATATAAAATAAAATAAAATAATAATAATAAAAATGAAAATAAAATAAATTTACAGAAAAAATAAATAAATGAAAAAATAAATAAATAAGTAAATTTAAAAAAATAAATAAATAAATAAAAAAGCTTTTAGGTACATTTTGAAAGTGGAAACAGCCATAAAAGTGCACCGACCCATACCGTACCACCCAGTGGAAATGGGCCATTACCATTAAATACAGTATTTGGTGTACAGGTCAAAATTCCCTTCAAAGCTTAACAAGTGATTGCAGTTGACTTATTTCATTAATGTCAATATCCACTTTCAAATGATAACATCTGCCTTCTTTTTTGCATCACAATATTCACAAAGAGCTACAAATTATGCAGCTCAAACTCACTTTGCAAAGGCGAACCCAACAACCTCAGCTTACTGTATACGCAGTATATTTAGAATGTATGCAAATGAAGCTTATCTCCCCCTACCTGGTGTCTTTTCTCATGCACTCATGCAATGTAATGTACAGATCTGAGTTTCCTATAAAGTTTTAATTGGAGCCCCGAAAGCTTCTTAGTTCCTAGTCATTCTGCAATACATCTATGCTGCAACTAATTACTTTTCCGAGCCGGCGTAATCCCCAAGACAGATTCTCCAGCATTTCTAAAGATATTCATGACCTTTTTTGAACTCGCAGATCACAAAGTGTTCGGTTGCAGTGCCCCGGACAGGTATCATCTAAATATTCAACATCCCATCACATAATTTTATTTGTAATAAAAAAGAAAAAGGTTATTTGAAAGGCTTACTAAAACACGACCGCAAAAAGATGACGGCATCTCCGTCCTTTGTGCTGTACAATTTCCATTTTCTCATTTATCTTTGGGATACATCTTGCAGACTGACGTGACATTAATGAGCAAAAATATTCTCTAAAACTAATTTAAGCCTCAAAGTTATGGGGGTTTTATGCTAGATTTAGATAATGATGGAAAACCGTTTTTGAGTGGCACATCAAACTTCCCTTGGCTCATTTGTGCTCAGATCAGCACAGAAGTCTCATTAAATGGCTTGCATGCCGCAGACCAGAGTCTTTCATTGGCACGGCCGGCTAGCAGACAGCCTGGAAAATAGCTGCTCAGAAAGCGAGAGAGTGTTGAATTCTGGCAATGCTTACTGTCTGAGTCACTCTCTTTAACTCTGGAGATGATACGCTTTGCTCTGACACAAATAATGTGTCTGGATTCGCGATGGCGTGAAAAAAGAAACCCTCTCATTGAGGTTTCAATTCATTTACAAAGCATTTGAATTTTCGTCTCGTACCGATTCAATAACATCAAACATGGATGGTTAATGTGGACCAAAGTCGTTGCAAAGTACCTTATCAGCTTTTGGTGAAAGTGAGCAGTCATTAAACAAGACAATACAGCTGAGGCCAAACCAGCAAGGCAGAAGGCAGCAGACAAAGCCTGAACGACTGACCATCATGATCTGTGCATATATGTTAGACAGAAGACATGCATCACTGTAAAAATGTGTGGGTTGAGTTCTTTATGTAGAATTGTCAACCCTAAATGGCTGTCTGCTGTTTAGCTATTGCAATTTTTATCATCGTCATTACAGAAATTGTATTTTTTTGTCTTTTTTTTAACGATTACTCAGACCCCCTTGTTTTTCACGATTTCGCAATCGCTGAACCCAACACAAAAATCAACAAAAAGTCGACAATTTTTGCGATCCTGCAAAATTCTTAATTAAATGCAAAAAATCTCCAAAAAATTTATAATCTGTTGAAACGCGTCGATCTGATGGCGGTTGAGTTTGCAGCTCGATATTATTGGGAGATGACAGGATCAGTAAACAACTGCGCAAGAGCGCGTCTGAAGCTCATGTGCAAGTCTGTTTTACAGTCTATAGTAGAAACACAATTGAGCCTCACTAGATCCACCTGTATGGGCACGCGTTAGTTATAAAACACTTACAGGACATTAATTTAGACTATACTATAACTATGTGGATATATTAAATAGTTCACACAAAAATACACAAAGAGAGACTTCCACTTTCACAGACTTACGTGTACTAGACGCGAACATGAGGCTGAGAGTTGCCCACCTGCAAGATTTCTGAGGCCCACCGGTTGAGAATCTTTGGTCTACAGAACAATCGATCATTATACAATAACTTGCCTAATTACCCATCCTGCCTAGTTAACCTAATTAACCTAGTTAAGCCTTTAAATGTCACACAGCTGTATAGAAGTGTCCTTTAAATCTATATCTAGAAAAATATATAGTAAAATATTGTTTATTGTCATCATGGCAAAGATAAAACAAATCAGTTATTAGAAATGAGTTATTAAAACTATTATGTTTAGAAATGTGTGAAATCCTTAATACAGAGAAATTGAGAGGGAAAAAAATTAACTGGGGCTTATAATTCAGGGGGGTTAATAATTCTGACTTCAACTGATATATATATAAACTACTTTTAGCAAAACATACAATTTATATTGCTAGTTTTTTTTGGTCAGCTGCATTTTAAACTATAAGTCAAGATACACGTCTAGATTGCTTTATTTATGTATGTATGTATGTATGTATGTATGTATGTATGTATGTATGTATGTATTTATTCATTTATTTAGGGACGAGCATTCAGAGGCTTTAGATCCTACCCATCAGTTCATTACAATATTGTTTATTTAAATGTAGAGTTATCTAATTAAATGTCCTTACAATTAAATGGCAATATAATTGGAAGACACATGATTACTACTACTACTACTAAGGAAATATTAGGAATATTACAACTCATCTCCCAGGCCCAACTCATTAGCCAAACCAAGTCCCTTTGGACACCTCTTCACAGGAACCAGAGGTGGGCAACGTACAGCAAAGCAGGCTGAGATGGACTCCGTTCAGAGCAACTGGGGCAACGTGGCACAACGGGATAGGAACTGAGCCTTTTCAATATGTAATGCAGTCATGGGAACCAAAGCGAGCTAAGTCTCTGGGTGCAAGGTGGCATCTCAGAGGGTCCGAAAGCAGATGGATGGGGTGGGGTGTGCGGGGAGGCCTGGCAGACAGACAGAGAGCTCAGGCTGTCACACACGCAGAGCTAAGTGACAGCCACCAGCGTGCAGGACCAATTGCTACAATATGGCACCTTGGCCCAGGCCATCGTGGGCAGCCTGGCAGGCCGTTCATCTCTAAGGAGATGTACAGCGAGACCGAATTGTGCTTTTTTCCCCTCTGTTATTCCTTTAATTCAATAACAAATTGTAAGCACAATGCTACTTGGCCTCCAAATCAAACCTACATTATCAACTGCACTGATGGACCACTTGTGTATCCTGCACTCAATAAGCAGCTTTAATTATGTTGAGTGAACAAAAGGCAAACTACAACAGATGTCAGTGCTGTGTTGCAAAGAGGTCTGAATGAGCAGGAAAATAAAAGGGAAGAAATTAGTTTAAAAAAAAAATAGCATTAAGGCCCAATCACAGTTCTACCCCTTAGCCTTTCCCCTTACCCCTCGTTTTGTGCATTCACTTGAAGGGGTGGGGGTGTCCCAATTTTCTTTATCTTGAAGGTGTAGGGCAAAGAGGAAGGGCTAGATAGCCCTCGAAAGAGAGATTTTTCAGGACCACATTTGAAACCAAGGGGTAAGAAAATTTCCCAGAATACACCAGCCACAACGGCTGCATACCTGTAACCTGAAGTCAGGAGATCCACAAATTAATATTTTGTTGTCATAATTATGAATTATGACAAAAAAACATATTTTAATGCATTTATAACGGCGCTCATGTTTTACCATCATGCTTTTAGAAAACAAAAGTAGAAATGAAAATATAATTAAACCGTAAATACAATTAAAATATAAATAACCAGATAAGCTTAGTCACTTCCCTTATTTGTTGCATATGCATCCACAGTTGAAGAGAAACATCCACGGAAGACGAGAGGAAGAGAGAGAAGATGAGGTGAACTGTTCAACTTTAATTCCAGCCGAAGAGTGAGTGAAAGAGGCGAGTATTTATGTTCTGTGGTGATTGCGGGTGCAGGTGCAGGTAATTAGTATTCTGGTGATTGTTCACGGGTGTGGTGAGTGGTGGATGGTGAGGGAGACCGGTGATTGGAGCAACAGGAATGAGCCAAGGGTGTGACAATACGAGCTTATTGTCACATAGAGCTGCGGTCACACTGCACTTTTCTCCTCATAGACTTCCATTCGTACGCACGTGAATGCGTCAGACCGGAAACGCAAGTTCATGCGTCAAGTCTTGCAGTTCACTGCGATGCAAAGTTCAAGCTTAGTGAACTCTGACCTGCTAAATCGCATCACATGATTGCACGAGACCAATCGAGTATCAAAACATGACCTCTCTGAACAGAAATTCACAATATGGAGCAATCACTCGCTTTTTTTAAAATGTTTAATCATCTTGTTTAATCCCATCCCCTTTCGCAGCGCCGTATGACAGAATTTTGCAGGCATAAACTCTAGTGTGACCGCAGCTTTAGATTGTTATGATAACATGATATCATTGCCTTCAGTGATTTCCTGAAGATAAATACCTAAAAATAACGCAACTGGAATAACTGCAGCAGTCGTAATCGTCGATTTCATATGAAGCAAGAGCTCACAATGACATATGATGACGTGTGCAGGTGCTGTAGTGGTGTCCCATTTTTTAGGGGTACATTTTGAAGCCCTTACCTTTCACACTCTGTTTGAAGGGCCAAAGGAAAGGGGTGGGGTACAAAAATAGAATTGGGATTGGGCCTTAATGTACACACTGGGAAGCATTTAATAGAATTAAATTAGGCTTCTTGAGCAACAAAAACAGTTCAAGTTTTGATAAACTCTACTTTTGCTTTTTATTAATAATAAGTCTATTATATATTTATTTATTTATTTTCTTCTGCTTATTTCTTTCTTTAACAGGGATTGCCACAGTGAAATGAACCAGAAATTATTGCATAACTCATTTAAATAGTAATAAATATGATAATAGTTAGTTCTACAATTATAAACATAGATACGGAATGTCCAGCAGGAGCTATCCAGATCACACAAAGCAGCCTGACCCTGACCCCTTGATGACAGCAATGCATATAAAAGTACAGTATGTACAAACATCAAATCCAACCCAGATGTGTAATGATGTCTGAGGCCTTGGCAATGGCATGAATACTGGCAGCGTGCTATACTAATGATTAATGGTGGCCAGGTGGGGTCTTAGTGGCACTATGGCGTTACGTCTGCCTGTTTACTCACCCGACCTCATCCTCTCCAGCCCGTCATTCATTAAATTTACAGCCGAGCCGGTATGCTAATGAGATTTATCCACAGGCGGAAACTCCCACATGGTTCATCTTTAGTTTTAATCCGCCTGACAAGCGTCATTCCATCAGCATGCGAGTCCCACCCATTGGCGTTCGCCTAAAAATAAACAAGGTGGAGAGCGAGGGAGTCAATCAGATGGATGGATGGATGATGGCACGTCATATGTTACAGGGTGGGCACCATGTCCAACTTGTAATAATCAGTTTGCAGACAGGAAAGCATTATTCTGACTTAATCAGCTCTCCCATTGTGCCACATTGCTCCAGTTGCTCTGAACAGAATCCATCTCGCCCTGCTTTCCTGAATGTTGCCTACATGTTGTCTCTGTGAAGAGATGTCCAAAAGGTCTGATAAGCTAGGCCTTGCTGATTAATGCTGTGACTGCTCCATCTGGGAAGCGGGTAGAATTATTCTCATTATTCTCAACAAAATGGATCACATATCTTCCTATAATATTGTCAAGACCCTGCATGTATACACTACCTGACAAAAGTCTTCTCGTCAATCCCAGTTGCAAGAGCAACAAATAATAACTTGACTTCTAGATGATCATTTGGAAAAGTGGCAGAAGACCTATTGGAACCTGCATAGACCCAAGATTCACACAGAAATCAGTCAAGTTTGGTGAAGGAAAAATCATGGTTTGGGGTTCCATACAGAATAGGGGCATGATAGAGATCTGCAGAGTAGATGGCAACATCAACAGCCTGAGATAAAGACATTTGTGCTGCCCATTACATTATAAACCAAAAGAGTGGGTAGACTCTTCAGCAGGATAGCGCTGCTCATGCTTCAGCCTCCACATCAAAGTGCCTGAAAGTAAAGAAGGTCAAAGTGCTCCAGGATTGGCCAGCCCAGTCACCAGATATGAACATTATTGAGCATGTTTGGGTTAGTTGAAGAAAGAGGCATTGCAGATGAATCCAGAGTATGATGATGGGAGCCCCGCTTTCTTTGCCATTCCAGAAGTTATTTGAGTCATTGCAGAGATGTTTGGATGCAGTCCACCAAGCTCATGGGAGTCATACACAATATTTATTCTTTTATCAATGCACCATGACTTTATATTGAGCCTTACTGTCCTACTTAAATGATTAAAAATCAAGGCATGATTATACTGAATTTTGGTAAAATAAGCGTAATCTAGAGACATTTGGCTTTCATATAAGCCACTTCCGATAACAAATGATCAACTAGAAGGCAAGTTATTTGTTGTTCCTAAAACTTGGATAGGCACAATTAATACAAAACTGTTCTCTTCCTAGCACTCATATCTTTAGATACTTGCAATTTAGAAACTTTGTTAAAAACCCAAACCTTCCACCAAAATCTCAACTTGACCAAATTTTTGAAGTATACTTGGTTAAAATAGATATACTTTCTATTCTATACAGGCTGATCTCCTCTTTTTCTACTACCTCTCATTACTTTATCAAATAACAGTGGGAAGCAGACCTTAATCTTCCATTCAAGGATGAGACGTGGGACCAGATTTTGTCCCGCGTTCATACTCTATCTGTGCACGACATAGGATCATCCAATTAAAATTTGTTTATCGAATATACTGGACAAAAGTGAGATTGACAAAAATAACTGATACGTGGTCCCTATATATCAAGGGTATCTAAACTCTGTCTTGGAAGGCCGGTGTACTGCTGAGTTTAGCTCCAATTTGCTTTAACTCACCTGCCCAGAAGTTTCTATTATATCTAGAGCTTGATTAGCTGGTTCAGGTGTGTTTGATTAAGGTTGGAGCTAAACTTTCTAGTACGCTGGCCGTCCAGGAGTTTGGACACCCCTGCTATATTTGATCGCTGTAAGCAAGCACCTGCATACTTAATACATACGTTTTGGTTTGTCCATCAATCACTTCTTTTTGGCTATCAATTTTCAAGTGTTTCTCTTCTGTGACAAAGATAGACATTGAACTGTGCCTACTTATTTCACTTTTTGAACTTTCCCTAAATATAGCAGGATTATCGAGCTGTACTGTAAACGCCCTTGCATTTTTGACACTGTTAGCAAGACGTTGTCTTCTGTTATTATGAAAACAAATATTTCCCCCGAGTTTTGACTACTGGTTGCGACATGCAATGAGTTTCATCCATTTGGAAAATATCAGGTTGACAATAAATGCCAATATTAGGGCTTTTTCTGAAACATGGGACCCATTTAGAATTTTCTTTTCTGAGCATGTCAGTATCTCTACAAACTGGCTGTTTCTCAATTCCAAGAACGCAGAGAACAGACTTGTGTTCTTGTGGAGACCGGTCTTGCCAGGTGTCCTCGGAAGAACGAACTCAGGAGACCGCGAAGGAAGAGAATGCGTCCTTTGAGAATTGAGATGCTGCGAGTTCGGTGCTCAAGTCCTCGATATCAAGAACACATCCAGGAAGTTTCACGCGTCCTCCGAACTTGCGGTCTTGAGTATTGGAACTGAACTTAGGCAGCTGATGATGACGTTTCAGAAGAACACGAGGACGCAAGACCGCTGAAGAACGCATATTGAGAAACAGCCACTGTCTATCTAAATCTTAGGGCCTTTCAATTGCAATGCAAACATATTAAGGTACTTTGTATAAATACCTGAGGATTCATTTGTTTTTTATAATAAGGTTATTAAAAGTATATGTGTATTCTGTACAGATGTTTCATTTTTAATTAATAAATATTTATTTTGGAATTTACTTATTTATTTGTTTTTATTTATTTATTTTATAATTTATAATTTAATTATAAATAATTATAACTAATAAATATTATTATAAATAAATAACATTAAATATTATTCAATATATTATTATAATTATTTAATAAAAACTGTATTTTATAATTTTTTTCTTAGTTAGATCTATGTAATTTCAACTTGTTAAGAGGGAATAATATTGGTTTAAATTTCTTTGTAAAAATACTTCGTTATATCTGTAAAAGTTTAATAAACAAATAAAAAAACTTAAAAACTTGGATAGGCGACAAGAATTGTCCAGCATTGTATTAAGAAAAAAAGGCCTAAAACAGAACCTTGAGGTACCCCACGCTTAACTTTGGTTAAATGAGCTAGTTCCCCATTTAAACAAAACAATCTGATTGGTAGGATCAAAATAATTTTGGTGCCTGTCCCTAAATGTAATACTTCTCTATGAAACTAGTAGTATATTAAAATCTGTAGTGACAAAGATGGATTAAAACTAGCATCTAGTAAAACGCAACCTTAGTTTGTAAATAAAAGCAAGTAATCTGTAGACTTGTTGGCAATGGTAGAAATACATAAAATAATACTGGAAAATGCTGCTGATCTGTGGTCTTATTAGATATCATAATAATATAAAAACACATGTCAGCCATCAGAAGGACTGAGTCATTCATTAAATCTGAGTGTTTCCCGAGTGCTTATTAAGGCCTCATCTAATCAGCATTTGCCCATGGAGGGCGTCTCAGTTGAAGAGAGCTGAGAGACACTCACTCAGTATGCAGCGCTCAAGTCATTGCTGAGTCTGTTGCCTTTTATTCCACGACTTGCCCATCGATCCCCTGCGCCGTTGAACCTTTGTTTGGCCTGCAAAGCCAGAGACATAAATCAAGGTCTGGCTACAGAAAGTTTCGCCACAGGAAGTGGAAGAGGGAGTGAGGGAACTGCATGGGGCTGCAACTGGGATGGAAACAAAAGCAACCACTAGGCATTTTTAGGGAGGAATACAACATGTATCATCTTTCTATAATGAATAACACTAATAATTTGTAATAAAAATTGTCATGATTTACTCAAAAAAAATCTTAAGTATTTGGGTGAAGAGTAAGGTGAAGATTGATTTACAGGTATTTGAATCACACCTGGTAGATTTCTATTGCTTTACTAAAAGTTTATTCACTCAAAACCTGATGCTTTAAAACATCTGTAATTTTTTTTTAAATAAATCAATATTAGTTGAGAGGTTAATACATTTCCTGAAGTGACAGTTGCTTATGATTAACAGATTTATTTTGTACTTTAATTCACATTTAAACATGTTAAAAAGCAAATGATAGTATTTAAAATATATAAATTTTAAATGCTTTAAAGCATTGTTAAAAATGTATTGAATATATATATATATATATATATATATATATATATATATATATATATATATATATATATATATATATATATATATATATATATATATATATATATATATACACACATATATATACACATACATATATATACACATATATACATATATATACACATACATATATATATACATATATATATATACATATATATACATATATATATATATATATATATATATATATATATATATTAATAATAATAATAATAATAATAATGTATAATGTGTAAATATATTTATTATTTTACTGTTATAATTTATTATTATTACTTCATGTTAACATCCAGATTTTATCCTGAAAATATTATTTAATGAAAGTAATAAAATAAAATATATATATTTCCAATGTTTGATTATATTTACAAGTAAAAGTCATTGTGAAATGTAAATCTACTCTTATTTTTCTATGTATAAAACTGTGCAATTCATTAAATTTTTATTCATAATTTTTATCATAATCTTTAATCTTTAATCAAATGGCATAACCTTGTCTCCCTCCTTAAAACAACTTTTGTTCACTTCTGGACATGCAATCTTCACTTCTGCTATCAGAGCAGGTCTCATTTCTTCCATGCTTTCAACCATTCATCAAGCATCCTTCATTTTGTTAGCAACAACAATCTTCCAACTATCAAGTATTTTAAAAAAATAAAGGAGAAAATTTTAAATTGCATGTGTGTCACAATATGGGGAAAAGGCAGATCTTAATGTCATATTAAGCCAACTTTAAAATCTATTTAAAATAAAGTTGAAGTCAGAACTACAAGCTCCTCTGTTTATTTTTCCCCAATTTCTTTAAAACGGAGAGATTTTTTTCAGCACATTTCCAAACATAATAGTTTTAATAACTCATTTCTAATACCTGATTTATTTTATCTTTGCCATGATGACAATAAATAATATTTTACTAGATATTATTATTTAAGACACTTCTATACAGCTTAAAGTGACATTTAAAGGCTTAACTAGGTAATTAGGTTAACAAGGCAGTTTAGGGTAATTAGGCAAGTTACTGTATAACGATGGTTTGTTATGTAGACTATCGAAAAAAAAATACAGCTTAAAGGGGCTAATAATACTGACCTTAAAATGTTTTTTTTTTCTTTTTTTTATTAAAAATGCTTTTATTCTGCCCAAAATAAAACAAATAAGACTGTCTCCAGAAGTGAAAATTTTATCAGACATACTGTGAATATTTCCTTTCTCTAGTAAACATCATTGGGAAATACTTAAAGAAAAAACCAAAGGGGGGGGGGGGGGGGGGGTTGGGGCGAAGAACGGACCCTAGTTCATTTCGAATAATAAAAAAGGCAAATATATACTCTAATGTACATGGTTCCAGACACAATGTGATTTAATTTCTTCTGTGGAACACACATGCACAGAAATTATACAATGACAATGAACAAATAACAAATAAAAATGCAAAAGCACTTAAACCAATGTATAATAATATTGCCCATGGTAAACTATGCCAAGTTCGTTATGACTTTCAGGGGGGAACAAACACAAGTTAAATTTACTGAATATAAACTGAATTCTGAATAAACTCTCTCTTTAAATACTTATGAATGTCTGTGTTTCCCATTCTAAAAGTTTGGCCCGCACACAACTACAGAAAACCCTAGCAAAACCAATATTCACAGAGCGCTCGCACATTTCCCCATTTGCATTGTTTCACAAGCAACCTGAGGTTTTTATCTCTTGGGCACCATCCGCGACACAATTCACCACCGCTGAAGCTCCAGCAGCTATAAAATCACCATTATGGCACAAGTTGAGCTGATAGCAAATTCATTTGTGAAGCACATTAAGTTGGAATGGTATGCATGTGTTCCCAGCCCCCCTTCCTGGTTATCTTCAGCTTTGCTCAGTAGGAAACTCATTAGCTTCTTGTGCCGGGCATGGAAATAAAACTCTGGCACACTTTGTCTCCATTTCTGAGAAAATTAATTAGAGAGAACAGACACCATCACCGATGTGCCAGCCTCTATTCTGACAGTTGCTCCTTTTTTTTCCCCCCCAAGTATCATTATTTCCTGCTGTTGTTGTCGCTTTAGAAATGCTCTGCGCGTCTAAGGGATTGTGGTATCGATCCACTCAGACCTGTTAAAAAACTCTGGATTAAATTTGCTTGTCTCTGTGTTTGCTGGTCATGCTTTTAAAAAATACTGTTTACTGTGTGAGGGGAGAAGACGGTATTGGATTTTAGTGTCTTGCTAGTATATTGGGCCATTTACACAACGCGCACGCTCCATCTCTTTAACACAGGCAGGGCAGAAAATTACATGGGATATCTTGGATCTTTTGTTTATTTATTTATTTATGGGTGTTAACAGAGAAGCTTGCGGCGCTACACAAATTGTGCTACACCTTATCTTTTTGGTCTGTAATATTCCTTACTGGATACTCCAACTCTATCTGCGAATGCAATACATGTTTTCCCTGTATCGCCAAAACCAATCACGTTCCCTCCCTCCTTGCCGTGCGCGTGTGTGTGTGTTTGCACTTGTTAACAGATAAGGGCAAACTCCTTCACCAAAGGACGATCATAAAAGAATAATAAGGTAGTGCCATAAAAGTTAGTTTATATTGATAGGGTTATCAACTGAATATGCTAATATGATGCGCATAACTAAGATGTGTTCAAAAACAGAGCATAAGAGAATGCACTTTAAAGCTGCATGTGCCCTTAAAAAAATGGATGCATGCTGCAAATAAAAAACAAGATAAAGCAAAGTCATCTTTGTGCATGTGAAAATGTGTTTTTTTTTTGAGAGGGTATAAAAATGTATATAAATCTGAGTGTTTCAGAAACTGCTGATCTACTGGGACGTACACACACAACCATCTCTAGGGTTTACAGAGAATGGTAGGAAAAAGAGAAAATATCCAGAGAGCGGCAATTCTGTGGGAGCAGATGCCTTGTTGATGCCAGAGGTCCGAGGAGAATGGCCAGACTGGTTCCAATTGACAGAAAGGCAACAGTAACTCAAATAACCACTTGTTACAACCGAGCATCGTGTCAACATCACAGCCTACCAGAGTATTGTTGCTGACCATGTCCATGCCTTTATGACCACAGTGTACCCATGTTTGTAGGCTTCTTTCAGCAGGATAACATGCCATGCCAAAGCAAGAATCATCTCAGACTGGTTTCTTGAACATGACAATGAGTTCATTGTACTCAAATGGCCTTCACAGTCACCAGATGTCCAATATAGATATCCAATAGAGCACCTTTGGGATATGGAGGACCAGGAAATTTGTTTCATGGATGTGCAGCCGGCAAATCTGCCGCAACTGCGAGATGCTATTATGACAATATGGACCAAAATCTCAGGAATATTTCCAGTACCTTGTTGAATCTATGCCACAAAGGATTAAGGCAGTTCTACGTGCAAAAGGGGGTCCAACTTGGTACTAGTAAAGTGTACCTAATTAAGTGGCCGGTATCTATAGAAAGAAAAAATATCCTACTGACACCAAGCTTATAAAAACAAGAGCATAAAATATTTATATGTGTGAGTTTACATATCAAAGGTGTACACTAAACTGATTTTTTTTCCATTGCTCTTTACAACACAGGCTCATTGGGAAAATGTGTCAAGGTGTACCATTTTGAGAACTGAGAAATATTTGCTCATTGATACATATGTCTGCATTTTGGCTGCATTTACACTGCAGATATTGATGGTCAATTCCGATTTTGTAAATGTATCCAATTTTGTTTGATGGGCGTGATGCATGCACTAGTTTTATATTAGTTTATGTTGGTTACATGATGAACACTGCGCTCTCTCGCTCTCGTTAACTTGCTTAAATACTTGTGCTATATGACAATATAAATTATTGAATAATAGGAACCATTTTTTATTATTTTTTGTCTCTTTTCTTTTAATCAAACAATCATTTGTATTGGTCATGTAAGGGTCATATATTAACTGAACTTCTAATGTTGTGGGTGAGTGCTGTGCATACTAATTAGCATTTTTGCAGAAGTAGATAGATGCGGGTCCAAAATTAAATTCAGCTCTGCAGAAACTTCCTGTCTGAAGAGAGGTGTTAAAACTGAACACAGAACACAGAAAGATGTACACTTTGTTGTTGGGCAGAGAATTCATAGAAAAAGAGGAAGTATGCCGAAGGGGCGGCCAATGGAGGACTGAACAATGACTGACAAGTGACGTTACACCAAAACTCCACCTGTTAAGATCGGTGGTGTATATATGCTGAAGTCAGGAAATATATGTTAGTTGCGAACCTCTTGAATGTAATTCTTGTATTGCATTGGGGTAATGTAACCCAGAGCTCTGTCATCGAATTATTCATTTGTATCTAATAAATTGTTACGATTTTTGGCATTGAAGAAAAACCTCTCCTGACCTTTTCTCTTGAACACGCATGGAATTAGCATGATATTCCAACAAAACGCTTTTTAAGTCCTCGTGTATGAAATTTAAGGTTTGGGAGTGAAGTCTGTCCTGAAAAAAAAAAAAAAAAAAAAAGGCATCAGACTTGACGTCATTCGCTACTATTTTTAATGCTGTGTGACTCGCATTAACAGGTGAAAATCCGATCTGCCTGCTTACACTGCAGACACAAGAACACAGATCCAATTCATATTGGCTAAATTTCCACATATTAAGGCCTGAATCTGATTTGAGTAAATTGGAATCTATGTGATTTGTTCCTGCTTACACGTACATGGGCCGTATTCAATCTGTGCCACATGGGAGAAAAAAAATCTGAATTGAGTCACTTGAACATAGCAGTGTAAATGCGGCCTTTGTGTCTAAAATAAATGCGCCGGGGTGGTACTGCTGACTGCTTACCTCCGTAGGGATGGCTTTTCCAGTGTGACTGGCACTTGGTAACTCACCGCAAACTATGCCAGACTTAGCAGGTGGAGCAGACCACAGTTCAGGTAGGGCTCAGGATGGTTCAAGAAACCTGAAACAAAACATCAAAAAAGCAGTGTAATGTTGCAGTAAAGCATACAGACACAACGGCTTTTCTCCTCTTGTTGGCTTTGAATACTCTATTGGTTGAGTTTATTGACATAAAGCTGATATATTATGCGCAATGACAAGCTGACTTCTCTCATGGACGTACACAAAAAGGACGTTACTGTTTACAGAAATGTACACAGCGGCCTCTGGTGGATTTGGCACATATAAGAAAACATGCCCCAGTAAAGTATTTGAGTATTGAGAAATGTATACAACGCCCTCTAGGGGAATTGTGAAAAAAATGCAACAAGACATGGTCCAGGGAACATATTTGTCTTATAGACCTTTTTCATGGCTGCTGCATGGAGGGCGCCATAGCGACCAGCGTCTTGTGGTAGAATGCTAAAAACTTCCGTTTACAGCGTGTACAACTGGTAATTTGCGCTCCGAAAATGGGCTTCAATAACGTTTTTAATGGATAACAGAGTGTTTTGGTGACACACAACTTAGAAATGTGTCTGTTAAAGCTGCTATAATCTGTCACATGTGGTTCAAGTGCATCAGAAATACGAGAAAAACGTTCTCCTAGTTCACGGTTCTGCCGTCAGAAATACAGTGTAAGCTCAGTGGCTCTTTAAGACACACAAAGGGAGAGAGAGAGAGAGAGTAACGTTACTGGCATGAAACTTAACAGGTATGAAAGACGTGCAATTTACAAAAATGACCAATAAAAGTCTGTTATTGATCCTCTGCTGGCTGATTTGCTGTTCATTCTAATCGCGAGCCGTTTGTTTTTTTTTTTCGTGTGTTGTATTCACCACGGTTTGTGTTTTACGTCATTTCGAAATGACACTAGCCTATATTTTCAATTTCAATTTTTTTTCAATTTTTTTTGGCCTAGTCCCTTTATTAATCTGGGGCCGCCAACTTATCCAGCATGTTTTAGGCAGCAGATGTCCTTCCAGCTGCAACCCATCACTAGGAAACACCCATACACCACAGACAATTTAGCTTACCCAATTTACCTATACCACATGTTTTTGGACTGGTGGGGGGAAACTGGAGCACACAGAGGAAACCCACGCCAACACGGGGAAAACACGCAAACTCCACACATAAAATGCCAACTGAAAAAAATGCCAACAAGATGCAGTTGAAATCCATTTTTGCCCTTCCATTAATTTCAAATACAGTAATGTTTTCCAAGTGATCTAAATCAAACCCAGATTTTCACAGTATTTCCTTTAAACACAAATCATTCTTCTGGATTCATAATAAGTCTTTTTTTACAGTTTATTTCTTGAATAAAAGCCGTTTTTGATTTTAAAAATAAATAAAAAATTAAATAAAATTAGCCTCCTTTTAAGAAATATTTACTGTGTATTTTTTGATTGTCTATACAACAAACCAGTTAAACAATAACTTGACTAATTATTCCAACTTTCCTAGTTAACATAGCCTAGTGAAGTCTTTAAATTACACTTTTATTTTAATCAAAAACTATAGAATACTTAAAGGTACTTTAATATGAATACAACGATCTTGCTAAATAACTAGTAAAATATTATGCACTGACTGTCACCATGGGAAAGATAAAAGTAGTTATTAGAAATTAGTAAGTTAAACTATTATGTTTAAAAATGTGTTGTAAATAAATCATGTGTTATAGATTCGTGCTTTATGTCACGACTGAAATCAAAAACGAATGAAGGCAAAACTAAATGGGTTGAATATGACTTTTACATGAGAGTGACTGAAAACTAAACTGGATCACTGTGTTTCATCTGTTCTCCAGCTTGGTGACTGTTTGTAAGTTCGTGACTGCATTTCCTAATGTAAAGCTATTTAACTCACACTCAATCTCTGATTAATAATAGCCTCTGCATAGCCGAGGACTTCCTCTATTCAAAGTGTTAAAATCGCTATTGAAAACAGAATGCTAATAACTGGACATTTTGATAGTTTTTCACATGAACATGACTGAAATTGAATCTTATTACCTATGTCAATTCGGGGGTTAACTTCTGACGTATGCAGGAAAATGATGCGTGCAGCACCGTAACTGACAGAGCGAAAGCACGCGAAAGCAGACAGAGCGAGTGCACGCAACACAGAGAGCACGCCCCACTGATGGCTGATCTCACTTCTCCGTAGCATTTAGACACAAAAATACACGTCCAAATTTAGGGGGGCCAGAGGGGGGGCCAAACTTGTTGACACGAGGGCACCGGCCCCCCCTGGAACCCTCCTTAGAACCGCTACTGCTTATATGTTCTCAAAAATGTAGTCCTGGGCACATTTTTCCAATGATCCTAGGTTGAAAAATTCCCAAAAAAATGTTGTATGCCAGGCCAAGAGCAAGCAACAGTAATTTGAGCGAACTGAAAACATCATACACATTTACATATTATTTTCCACAGGTGTTTACAATTAGTTTACAATCAGATGATAAAGGTATCATTACCAAAAACATTAACTTCTGCGAACAATTTGTAATTGTGCTGTGAAATTCAAAACGCATATAAAACCACAACTGAAACCATACCTGACTGGTCTTAGAATGATTTAGCACAATAGTGGAAAAGCAGCTATTGCCATGTATGACTAGCATGATCAGCCTTTGCGATGCTTCATTCATCTAAACACAATCTAATCACTGGTCTTAGTGAATCACGACATGTTCTTAAACAATCTTTAATATCAATTATAACTTCTAAAAACCTTTGACATGCCTGTTGAACATCCTCAGCTTCTTAACGTTGGCCTCTTTTCTCCCTCTTGATTGAGGGTGGAGCGGGATATTGAGCTCTGGGTAAAACAGCAAAGGGACCTGACGCCCTCGTGTAGGATAGGTGATTGGGAGGTGTTTTTTTCCAGCTGGAGCAGGTCGAGAGGAGCAGCATCTTGGTGATATAAAACATTGATCAGCATTGATTTTGTGTGTCTGCAAGTGCACCGCCCTCTCCATCTCTCCTTGCTCGCCTCCTTCCCGCCTTTCAGGCTAAGCTGTGAAACCATGTTTACTCCACGATTTCATAGTGGGCGGCATTTTATTTGAATAGAAGATGGTGGAAAAATCTATACAATAGATAAATAGAAGGAAAAAAAAGTGTAACCTTCTCAAGGAATGAAGGAAGTAGAGTGAACCAGGGACAAAGGGGGGAAAGAAAATAAAGCAGGTCCATATTCTGCCCCGAGCCACAAGGCGTGCATGTTGTCCTCTTAACGTCAGTCTGCATTTCATTCAGCTGAATGTCTCATCAATACCCTCATAAAGTCGACATTAATAAATCAGTACTTTAACCATATTCTAACACTCTATTGATAAATGTGCTGTTGAAGGCTATTATAGTTAACAAAAAAAAAAAATTATATTTTTCATTAACTGAAATAAAAATAAAAGAGAGTATTTAAAAAAAAAAACTAGAACTAACTGAAACTGTATTGTGTGCATACAAAACGGCAGTGCGGATAAACTGAGGGCTTAAATGAGAGGATCTGGTGAAACGTACGTTTACAGAAAATGGTAATGGAATTTGATGAAGTGAATCATGCTTCAGTTGGGTTGCAAAACTTAATATTAAGAAATTTGTCAAATCATAATGATGTTTAAACTGATTGAAATTATGAATGCTGACTACATATTTTTGGTATGTTGAGCCCAAACTTGGAAGGATTGTCACAAAAGATCTGGTTCGCATTAAAGATCTGAACTTACCATCACTACTATGTATCTAACCTCAGAAGCTGCCTTGCACACATATTGTATTTAAGGCTGCTATCTTGTGAACTGTTGTATTTGAATTTGAGAATGATAGTGGTCATGTGTCCTCTGAAATACTTTTCAAAAAATGTATGGTTGAGTGTATTATACAATGTTTATTCTGATGATTTTGAATCTTGCTCCAATCAAATATCTTAATTTTGGGGAAAAAAACTAACTACAGTAATTCTGAAACTAATACAAAACTAAATTAAAACTAAGCAATTTTAAAATATAGAAACTAATAACAACTAGTAAATCTACCTCTAAAGATCTTATTATAACTAACTGAATTTGAAAACAAAAAGTCCAAATGGAATAAATACAAACTAATAAAAAAATCTGTTGCTGTTGTGGGTAATTCATGAATTGCAGTCTTAAAGTAAACACAAGGAACTAACTGCATTCCGAAAGTTTCATTGTATGTAGGAGGAGTAGTGGAGTGAAAAGGCTGACTAACGATTATGAGGACAAACTTTACAAAACTTCAAGAGTTCACACTTAGCTGATGATTGATTATAAAGCTTGTTTGCATGCTGCCCCAGGAGAGAGCCCTTAGCTCATAAGATCCTCGAGCCCGGGGCTCTCTTCCGTTTGCAAGGCAAGAGGGGAGTTGGAGCTCAGGTAGATCTCAAGAACTCCCCTGCTGTAGTAACTAATGAACAGATAGTGATTGCTCTTAAGAGATAACTACTTACTAGGAGCATGTCTATGGTGCTGATTTGGATTAGTCAATTAACTTAAGTTGCATGTTTTTGTCGGTGGGAGGAAACTGGGGAACCTGCGGAAAAACCCACATAAGCACGGCGAGAACATGTAAACTCCGCACAGAAATGTCAGCTGGCTTGGTAAGGACTAGAACCAGTGACATTCTTGCTGTAAGCCAACAGTGCTAACCACTGGGCCACCGATATAGGAAAGGAGCAGTAGTAGGGGTGGAATGGGGGATTCTTCCAAACAAAGATGGCTGTTATATGGAACTTAGGCTATTTATCCACCTGAGACCCAAATAAATTTTTTTTTCTTTTTTCTTTTTTTTTCTGTGACTTCCTACATCCTTTGGGTAACAAAGAATTCTACAATTTAGAGTTTTTACATTTTGTTTTTATTTTATAGCATGTCCACTGTAGTGGACCAGGACCATTTTAGTTCAAATGACCGCCACTTAGACAACAAAACTGTACAGGAAATGGCTGTAAAGGGATATTAAAGGTGCAGAAGGTGATCTTCCACAATGCTAACAGCTTAGCATAAATCTCTGAATCACAGTCCCTTCCCTATACCATCTAGAGCCACGCCTCCTTAAACACAAGCACAGCAAAAGAATCCTCTCTCATGTGTTAAAAGCGACTAGTGCTTGTCCGGCGGTATGCAAGCCAAACTGACATGCAATTTCAGAGTGAATATTAGAGTTGCATGGTAAACAATATAGGGAGAGACTAGGCGGAATAGCGGTATTTACGATGTTTTGTTGTTAAACTAAATTAAAATCTACATTATCGATGCTGTAAAAGGTCCCTTGTGAAACTGAAAATAGTCTTATCAATCTTTCATCGAAAGATTTTAGTAGCTGAACAACACTTCTGTGAAGATATAACCCATTTGTAACAACATCTAACGTTACATCAGCTTTGCGTGAAGCTAAAACAGTTTTAAAACAGAACATTACCTGTCTAAGAGAAATCCTTCCGACATTGTGTCATCCTTTCTCCAGCGTGCAAAGGTAACTCCAATATTGATTTAGGTTTTTAAAAAGTTTTGATTCAGCAGGTTTTTACCGATCGAGAGCGTGCGCGGGCTCCCTCTCATGAACGCACAGCAGTCGGCGGAGCTGCATACAAATGACTGCGCAGTTGTTTAAATCTGCATTTGCTGACAGACAAATTGGGCTACTTATTGGAATTATGAGAGATGTCAGCCCGACTCTATTTATTGGATGAACATTTTTTAGTTTTATGCCTTTCCCAAAATATAAAAATACATATAAATACATTTAGGTCATTTACTTAAATCATTACTATTAGACTGTGAAGAGACTTTCAGCCAGCACAACAAAAAAATGCTTCTGAAGACAATCACCTACTGCACCTTTAATCCAAAATTAATGTAACAAAAACAAAACAAAAATGTTTCCTTTTGTATTGAAATTCCTGAAACAGTTTAGTCTGAAAGAGAGCCAAACTCAAAAAAGTGATGTTAATCCAAAACAAATTTAACATAAAAGTGATTTAAAATTGATTGTCATTCTTTAATTGTCTCTCATTCTCAGACTCTAAATCAGAGTCTCCCTCAACTATTTCATAAAGAATCCTCTGCTTCAGTTCTGCCTCCTAAAAATTAATGTTGTAGGAGGCAGAACTTAATGTCATTAATTACATTAAGATGGTCCTGGTTTCCACTATAGTGGACATTTAAAAAAGGATGATATTTTGAAACACAAACAAGTTAACAGCTTTAAAAAGCTAAATGCATTGTTCCTGACACTTTAATAAACAAATATACATGTAGTAATATTAATAGTAAAAAACATTTAAAAAGCTACATTTCTCCTATCTCCTTCCTATGAATTGTGCTTTTTTGTATGTCGGCCATTTTCGAAGCAGTATAAGAAGTGGTTCCTAGCATTCCAGCCAATAAAATGACATTTCACTAGAAAGCCCAGGATGTCCTCCGAACAGTACAACAGGACTTGACAGAGTAGCTCAAAAAATAAAAAATTCATGAAAACGCAAAGTCCATAACAGAGGACACAAGTCAATGGGCGGGGTCTAAGGAGGTTATAGTGGCTTAGGAATCGTCTGATTGGTGAATTATAATTGAATAATGCTGGGCCAGCTGCAAGTAATCATAAGCACGTGATCCTCACGAAATTAGTTTATAAATAAACTTCACTTAAGGTAAACTGTACTAACAAAGTTACCATTTATTTGGAGCTACCTTTAAAAGGTGCCTTATCTACCTCTAAAGTATGCATTTTAGTACCTTAGAGAAGTAACATGTACCCTTAATTTATATTTTATGCACTCTAAAATTGAGAAAAAAAAACTGTCACTGTTGTGGTAAAATCAGTTGTATCTGTGCAGTTAGACAAAAATTACTCTATACTTTAGGGGTAAAGAGATTATCACAGAAATGGTACTATAAAAACGACAACTTTGCCCCTTAAAAAAGGAACTACCTTTATTGTGCACTCTCAAAAATTAAATAAAAAAGGTCTCTGGGAAAAATTTTCAAAAGATAATTTTCTTTTGTCCTTCTACAGACACCTTAGGCACTAATATGTACTTTTAGACTTAATATTTTGAAAAGGTAACAGTGACTTAATTTTTGAGAGTGGGTATGTCCTTTTATTCCTTAGTGACAAAAAGTTTCACCACTTTTGCAAATATTTACTTTTATATTGTTTCATATAAAGTATGTCTGTGCATTGACAACGAAACAACTGCAGCAAAAAAACTTTATATACTTAAACCTCATGATTGTAAAAACACTTGTATCTGTTCAGCTGGACCCTGATGTAGGCTGGTTTCAGACCCCCAGGTAATTTGAGTTTTAGACCCAGGGTTACGGTCATGCTTTGCCATTCTATGACCGTAGAAAATGTGAAGTTGCATTTCATTTCTCACTCTTGCAGAGCTATTAAATCGTGCGCTCTGGATTTTCTTCTGCAAGTTCAGGCAAAGGTGGTGCAGTGTTAAGGGAGTCAGAGAGTCAGCGAGGGCATCAGTGCCTTACCGCAGAGCTCGAGCGCCTGGCCTTAGGCCCCCGACTATTCGGCAGTGAGGCATCGAGGCCACAGTGCTGAAAATCCCATCAAGCCACAGTTCCAGGTCCACGCGCAAGAAAGATGAAGCATGCTAGCTCATCAGGAGACACGGCCAAGCCCTGATGCCTCTCCTCTTCTTGTCCTTCTCCCCAAAACTCTCTCTACCTCTCTTTCGCATTCACTTCCCACCACTTCCCTTCAGGGAGAGTGTTGCAAGGCCAACAAGCCGGAACCCCATGCGCTGGCCTCAGGGGCTGTCGTTCGCTTGTTGAATAAAGGAGCTGACTAGCTGATTGATAGACCCGCACCAGTCCATGCCCCTCGCACGTTTCCTGGTTCACTGCCTTAAATAAGAATCCTTTGCCGGGCAGCCCGGTTTCAGCGTTCGTTAAATCTGGTACTTGATGGATGGCACCAATTTTCTGCCAAACCCGGATGAGCCACCTAAGCATCCCCCCTTCCCTCCTCTGCCTCAGGTAAATCCCCTGGAGCCCGGGCGAACAGGAGTACTCTAAATCGGTATCAATCACACCAAAGGCCACTCTGGCATGGTGCAATGTTTCAATTATACCTCCCGCTCCCTCTCGACCATATCGCCCTGTCCCGACACCCCTGCCGTGCCCTCCGGCCAAAGCTGAGAGCTCTCCATCTCCTCGGCAACAGGAGCCTCTTTATCTCTTTTAATTTATTTCAGGGTTATTTATAAGCAAGTCTATCATCCCCCAAGGGCTGTACCAACCCCAGAGCAGACAGATGCTGCCAAAGCCAGCGTAAGCTGCTCTTGCCTGCTAGCACCACTCGGTCCGAAAGGTATCATCTGGAACCCACTGGGCCCTGAGCTTTGTCAGTCTGGCGCAATGGGAGACAGACGGGTGAGAAAAGTTAAGCAGGTGCAAGCCCAGAGTCTCTGGTGTGTCAGGGTCATTTGTTACCCAGCAAGGACAGACAAGTTCCCCTCAGACACAACTCAACAGATGGGAGGTCACTCTTGCAATGGCAGGAAACCTTTGACCAAAAAAGGTTTCAGCGCTCTTGTGATGTTACGGTTACTTTTAAATACAGAAAACGGACTGTAAAACTATTTTAAAAATGGCAGCTTATTCAAAATACTTTTCTCTTTTAAAATGATAGGTCACCTAAAACAGAAGTCTCAAACGCAATTCCTGGAGGGCCGCAGTTCTGCACAGTTTTCCTCCAATCCTAATCAAACACAGCTGATCCAACTAATCAAGGTGTTCAAGACTATTAAGCAGGTGTGAGTTGGAGGTGGTTAGAGCTAAAGTGAGCAGAGCTGTGGCCCTCCAGGACTTGAGTTTGAGCCCATTGACCTAAAATATTTCAATTTAGTAAATTTCCATTTGCTTTTCTTTAGTGGAGCATAAAAAGAAGGTTGAATGTAAACCTTGCCAATTCATGCTCAGACTGAAAGATTTCATGCAATACAAAAAAAAAAAGGCTTAAAGCTTGAACCATTGCTGATGTAGAAAAATGGGTAATGATTCCCCAGGAAGCCCATGGCTCAGTACAGGACATCCCCTGGACGCCTCTAAACCTCTCTGATCATTGTGCATTTGTAACTAATTGGGGAAATCGTCACCAAATGTAACTAAAGAAACATCCTTTCAAAAGAAAAATAGAAAATCAGATGATTTTAGTACAATATGAGAGAGAATAAATAATACAATTTTAAGTTCTGTGTGAGCCATGTCTTAATTACAGTACATGGCCAGACTTCAAATCAAATTGCGTAAGTAGAACTGTGCCTCTGGTTGTTGCAGGCCCGGATTGGCTAATCGGGAGAATTCCCGGTGGGCCGGTCCATTTTTTGGCCGCGAGGGCCGGTGCCCCTAGCTCCAGAATCTGTTGCTCTCAGCAGTCACACTTTTTAAATAAATTTTTTAATTTACTTGACCACAGTCTTCTTATTCATTATTTTACCGCAGCTCTGCTCTTTTTATATTTAACCAGCCTGCAGGTTAATGATGATATAACTCAGATGAGGCACCTTTCTCTATACAACTGTTGTGGTAAAGTGGTTAGCACGTTAGATTAAGACCCCGCCGACCCGGCTTTGATCCTGGTTTGAGTATGTAATTTTTTTTATTGTTAAGACATATAATACTCGTAGGGTTGTTGAACATTTGAAGTTCTAAAGCAGCTGTTTTCTCAACAACAAAAAAAGACGTGATAGTGTAATTAGAAACTGAATTGGAAATGACCTTATTTTAATATTGTCAGTCGTAAACTCCGGTGGGCCGGTCTGAGGCTTGAAACTCCAGGGCTGAAAAGGAGTCCCACTCCGGCCCTGGGTTGTTAAGAGGAATTAAAAGCTTCATCTACCTGAAAATAAATAAACAAAAGGGGAACGTTTATTTAGATGATTTATAATCCACCCATTACAAATAAAAAAGGAAAATGTTACCCATTCAATCAAATAAATTATACCTTTTTCATCAGCGCATTTCTGAATGTCATAAAATTGTATAATTAATGAAAGTCCGTCATCTTTCTCCACTGCTCCCTCGGCTAATCAATGTCACATTCAATAAGCACCCATTTATGACTTTTTGAAAGTTCCAGCTTCAAAAATTACAGCTAATTTTTCTCAATCTCCTCGTTTTTTTCAGACACTGATTTTGAGAGGCATCGCAGTTGGTGAAGCAGAGTTTTACTTCGGCACAGTTCATAAAGTATGACATTACTCAAGGTCAAGTATCACTCGGAGCAGCCAAGGTCCTGTTTTTCAGCTTCCTCCATTTCTCGGTATCAAAGCTTAGCAAGCCCGTCCATTAGAACAGCTGGGTCCTCAAACATGAATGATCCACTGTGGAGATCCTGCCCATTACCAGTCTCATTAATTAGCCTCGTTTTTATTATCTCCCTCCAGCCATGACTATTGATTAAAAATTCTAAATGAAATAAGGGTTAGATCGATGCACCTCTCGTTAAATCATCAACCCTTTATGACCGGACTACCAGAACTTATGTTTACCTTTCACACAAGACACGACATGCATCATCACTCTGGAAGCACGTGTGGATATGTAGAGATGCTAAATGTGGCACGTTTCCCACAAGGGATGTTCATCTGTAACTATAAAGCAGGAAAAGCAATCTATTAAAAGCATGCTTTTAACCACTCATTAGTATTTCAGGAAAGAATGCATGTATAGAAACGGTTTAGCATGACCATATGTGCTCCAAAGCTCCTACACGAAGGAATTATTATCATTTAATGTACTATTTCACCAGATGAGCTTTTTAGATAGTTGTATTTAATTGTCATTAGCTTGGGGATATCAGTCTTGGCTGCTCATTTATTTTATTTGCCATGCACAGCCGAACATTCATCGATTTTTAAATAAACAAAAATGAAATAATTGCCACATTTTAGAAGTTTCCACTATTCCCCTCATGAAAATAAAACAGTCTAAGGTGCTTTAGTTGGTGTCTCTGCCTGGCCAAGCTAGTTAGAGTGGTCTGCTTTGATGGTTTTCAAAGCAGCACTTTTGCATTAGCTAGCAAAGAAAATCCCCACATTAAAGGCCATTAAGCAAAATCGAAGAACGAACAATTGTGACATCCTTTAGACAAAATCAGGCCAAAATTAACTTCCTCTGAAAAATTCAAACATATTACCTACGCAAATGTTTGTTCTAGTTGATAAATCTCTTCAAACTACCATTCAAATCTGTGGGAAACGAGTACATAAAACGCATGTGTGACTAAGGTACCGCCCAGCAAGCAATTTTGTGTTTAAGAGACATCTGATAGACATCTACACGTAGACAGCTTGGCTAAAACAAAGCTAAACTTGCACTGTCAGTGAAAAATCTAATAGACATCTAAAAATAGCCCAAAACTAGACCAGTTGTCAAATAGTTTTGGCCTATTCAGTGTCTATTAGATTTTCACTAGCAGACCAAATATTTCCAATGTTTTTTTTTTTTTTGCCAAGACGACTAAGTTTGGATGTCCATTAGACATCTTTAATAAAATTTCTTACTGTGCACTTTCTCTGACTTGAAAACCATCTTCGGCTTATTTCCTCTACTTAGTTTGTAAAGGTCAAATATCTGTGAGTAAAAACAAAACACTGAAGGAGCTTCTTAATAGAAAATTCTAACCGAAAGATGTTTAATGTAATTTTAAATAAATAAATTGAAAAGAAATGTAGGCTGGGTTATTCATTGTTGGACACAGATCAACATGCAAGCATGATTGCAACTGATTCAATTCTGGTATGGTTCCAGCAGATTATTGCAAACAATATTTTGATTAAAAATGACATAGTAAAAAAGTGCACAAATTAATTGGTAACAGATTAAATCAACAGCATGCACTATAAGAAAAAAAAAAGTGCTCTGCACAACATCAAGAGCCGAACCGTAGCTAAGGGGGTTCGGAAGACCCAATACTCACTGACAAAGGTCTAGAATTTCTTCCATGATGAGTTCATTTGTCATATTTTGACTGCTATGCCATAATAAATAGTGAAAATAACTATTCGCTTCAGAACGACGTGATCAGTTTTGGCCAAGGCCAATTTTTCACAAGTTATATTTTGAAATGGAGAAAACATTTTACAAGTGATTTATTTTAGATTTTGGACCTTATTCCTAAAAACAAAAACTGACCAATAAAATATTTGAAGAACCAAATACCGCCCATATAAAAAATAATTTGAAAACTATTTCGGCTATAGTTGTCATCCTTGAATTTTCAAATGCACTTTTTCTTACAAAAAAGGCTATAGAAATCGTGAAGCTCATTATTATTATTATGTTATTTATTTATTTATTTTATTCCAATGGTTTAATTCTGACTGAGGAAAGTCTAATGTGCTGGGCAGGTTGTTATTTGCCTAATAAATATACAGATTTCTATTTTTTCTTATGATATATGATGCAATAAATTTGTATTTTGAAAATAAGTTTTTCATTTCTTTATTCTAAATATTTAGAAAATATTTTTAGTACTTCAAAAAGTCTGCTTATGCTGACCTTTTGACAAGCAAATCCAGCTATAAATAGTGTTTAAAATGTCACTAAAATGCAGTATTTAAGCCTCATAATTAAATAGCGAATGAGGCAAAAAACTGCAAAAAAAAAAAAAAAAGTCTAGTTTTTGAGAAAAAAAAAAACACCTTTCACCAGACCGGCTATGGTCCTCAAGAGATCTAAAATATTAAACTTAATATTAGGTAGACTTAAAGGTTTTTAAATCTACCTAATATACTTTAATAGAAAGCCTAGAAAACATTAAAAGTCTATGAAATTAAAAGCATTTTGTTTTTAGGGGAAAAAACAAGATATGCAACAACAGCTCTCAGAAATCTCACTTTATACTGCAGATATATCAGGTGAGACTTCCAGATTAAATAACTGTAAATAAATCAATAAAATAAAAACCTCTGCTTCTCTGATGACATCCGATTTAGGAAAAAAACTATTCTTCAAAAGGTTTGCTTGTAACCAAAATACTGGGCAGCACACAATCCACAATAGAGCAGGTGGACTTTTGGACGTCTGATCATCAATGGTTTCCTCTAGAAAAGCTAGTGGTATGTTCTCAAGGGAGGCTGAAAAGAGGGGAAACAGCCAGATACACACCTGGGAATGGAGCCGATGGGCTTGATTCACTCTGGCACACAAACAGAACAACTGGTGGGGCTCTTCTGCAGATGGGCACGCAGGTGGGCATAAGGCAGGGCAGGAGGGAGCGCAGGGGGCCTCTGCCAGGTTTGTGTCGTCCTTGTAGCTCAGAGTAGGTGCACTTCTTTTTTTCCAGTTGATCACATCTGGGCTGAGGTCCACAATGCTTCACTATCAAAACGGGAAATCAAGGTGAAGCTACACTGCCCCCTAAAGGAGCTTGCGGTAACTGCGTGGAAAAGCCAAACACTTTATTAAAACACATATATAGATTTCTCCACAAAAACTTGAAGCTACCTTGAACTAACAGTGGAATATATACGGTTCCATAGCAAACAAATCCATTTATAGCAGATGAAAAACATATGAAGGCACAGTTAGAGTAAATGTTGAACAGATTTTGTCTAACAGGTCATTCCATCACCAAGCGGTGGAGCTTCAATTGGGTCTAAATGAGAACAGCCGCGTTGTTTGTTGATTTTGGGCGCAAGTGCGCTTACTCACTATGTGCCATCATGAATCACTGAGCTTCTGTTGGTATAAACAACAACAGCCGCGCGACAACATATTATTTATCAGTGATGAGTCGACGTTATCAAGAGCGAGTGTATCACAGGCTCCGCCCACTTAATTAAAAATAGACCCTCCCACTGCGCGTTAAGCCTCAGTCACTTCAAACAATATTAGAATGCGGTCTTTAATCCCAATCACTTTTCGAAAAAACTATATCATTGTGGACTGGCAAAGCCACAAACAGCATTGATTTCTGAGGAATGGAATACAGACAGCTAATCGATGCGAGTGTGTGTCTTCTGCGCAGGCCGTGAGTGCAAATCAATGGCCGGGAGGCGTCATTGACAGGCAAAGTAAACCTGCTCTAAAACACAGTTAGTGACCTGGTTAGCACCAACATTGTACAGGGGGTAAATGTTGTCCAACTCACTTTAGATAGTTCAGGTGAAAGCATAAATACTGCACAACAAAAAATGGGGTGTTTTAAGCATAAGACCAGGACTATTTGAATTTGGTCTCTGGAACTATAACCGACTCAAATATTGCCAATTATGAACTATAAAAATCATGTTATACATGTATGACTTCTCTGTTATACAAAGACTGTATCTCTGGTTTGGAAAGATAAGACTGTGAGCCAAATTTCATTTTTGCTGTAGTACATTTGAGTCAATATTAAATGCATTTTCAATACTGTATTACTTCTTCAATACAATGCATTTCAAAAGGGAAAATCTAATATTCATTGCAAGACAATGCAGAGTGAGACTTAATTTGTGTCCTGAGGCATCATACACCTATTTTTTTTAGGGGCAGCACTGGTTCACCTGGTGCCCTAGGCAAGATAAGACGTGACCAGAAGAAAATATACTTAAATAACCTGGCAGTTCTCTAAATTAATCTAGCGGCTTAATGGAATTTTTGTTTAGCTGCAAAGTATCTGCAGAAGGTGTAATTCACATGTGTATTGTCATTTTAAATTGTACAGTTGCAAGTTTGTTTTGGAAGCACTTAAAACCTGAAGTCTTTTCTAAAGGTACACAACACTAAAACTGCAGTCTTTTATGCATTGGATTTATTCAACACTATTTTGACACCCTTAAAATGCCAACTTGAAAACTATATAGTTTCTGTGTAGACTACAAAATAAAGTAAGCAGAAGTAAGCTATTTTCCGTGGCTGTTTCAAAGGGCAAAAAAATGTCAGTAAATGGTCAAACTATTTATGAACATTTGTGTTCATGAAACTAAATAAAAAAAGATAATATAATAAGAAAATACCAATTAGCAACATCAAGTGGCATAACAAGCTGTTTTTTTTTTTTTTACAGTTGAAAATCAGTGAATGTGAATAAGACCAGAAGTTATAAACCAATCAGGTTCCAAAGCCTGCACCCGCTCTTACGTGACAGAATAAGGTCAATAGGTATGTACTTTAAAACCATAACAACAATGGCTGACTAGTATGTGCTCAGTCAGTGTTTACAAAATAACAATTACCAACTGCTGCACTGGCATGCATAATACAGCATTTTGACAATATTATCATCACCTTATCCATAACAGAGGCTCTGTATAAATGAAAAGACATATAAGGGCCTGGTGAAAAGGACATTGCTTCAGAGAATGAGCAAGTTATTATCACTCCAATACGTTTTCTTTACACCAATAATTAAAGCACAGTAGGTGCATAAAATTCTAAACATTTTTACATACTTATTGTACGTAATCAATGTATTATCAATCTAGAAAACATAAAAAGACCATTCTAAATTCCTTAATGTGGTCCAGCGAATGGCCCAAACATATTACTGTCAGGCCACCCTTGTTCTTTGCCCTTTCCTGCTCATCAAATCACTGCTCCACCTCTGTCCCAAACTCAACTAAATGATTTATTGATCCAGGGCAACCTCCATATAACCTGTAAATTACCTCAACACCGTGTCATTATCTACCAATGATGAGCAGGGCCCAAAAAACCAGTAAGATGCCTCTCAGAGGAGACTTCATTCAATGCTGGACCAAAGTCTGATTCAAAGTTTGATCAGGCTTAACCTGCTTTGCAATAATTACTATTCCTGTGAGGGGCTGAAGGAGGTTGGAGGTTCAATGAATCCATGGACCCATGACCGCCTAGCTTGAAAGCCTCGTTTGAACTTAGCGAAGAGATGCAACCCAATCCGTCAGTAAAGTAAGTGGGGCACTCTTGTACTCGGGAGTGATTCGTAACCTCTGGACAGGATTACCGAGATAAACTATCCTACATGCATGCATATCTACATACTTCATGCAATTACGAGACTGATATAACCACCAACATGTGAAATTGACTGTATTGGATCAATGACAAGCCAAATTAAATTCTTTAAAAAAAAAAAGTAACTTTTTCTATTTAATGCTCACAAATTAGTGACTAGTGTAACAGGAAATATATAATGAACTACTACTTAAAAAAAAATAAATAAAAAAAAAAGAGGGCTGAAGCTGGCAGAACCAACTGCATAATGCCAAATAAACTGAACTAATAACCACTGGAAAGACAAGCCAAAATTGCATTGCACATCAATGCCAAAAAAAAAAAAATGTCAGAAATGCCAGCAACACCATCAAACAAGAAAATAGTGAACTGAATATTGAGTGGGAGGCATCATTCGATCACTGAAGATGCAGTCTGTGGCTAATGTGGGGCAGTACAATTAATGCAGAGGAGAAAGTACAATTAATAACTCATAGCTCTTGAGAGAGGTCAAAAGTTTAATGGTAACCATTTTACTTCAATATCAGGCTAATTAGACTCAGTGAACAAAAAATACTGAAATAACAAAGTACAGGACTTTTTTTTTTATACCATGCCAACACACTTCAAAAGCTCAGAGTGGAGGACTCGAAAAGCAGGTGAACACTGCCCTCCTGTGACATGAGAGAGAACAGTAATATTTTTTGGAGTGATCCAAAAAACAAAGAGATTAGACAGTACTACAGTTGCAATTTTCTTTATCCTAACAACTTAAAAACTCAAAAGAAAATAAATACAAACTGTAAAGTCATGTTTCACAGATGCAGAACTCAACCACCTGGTTTAAACAAATTAAAATGCATTTTATGCACAAAATGAATACTTTCTTATTGCCAAAAAAGTATATTAGAGTACAACATATTTTGCATATTTGCAGACACAGAAGTCATACACAAATGATAGCAATGAAACAGACACGCACAAAATTATGAGTTGTACAAATGTTGCACTTTGTTTTTGCAATATGTTCATGCAATCTAAGTCTTTAAGAACCAAAAAAACTTGTAATTCCAGTCTGTGGAAGCTGACAGTGGCTTTGACCTGTTTCAGAAACATCAGCAGTCTATAGTCCGACTGGGTTAACCATGTCTGTACTTTCAGGAGCTTATCAACAAGATCTAATCAGGGTAGAATCCAAAAGCATATAGACCCAATTTAAAAAAAAAAAAAAAACATTTCTTCAAGTACTTAAAACTCGCAAACTAACTAAAAAGACGCAACTATTTGAGGTCCACAAGTAAAGCCAGCTGCCACAGGTCTAAGACATAGCTTGACAGAATCATTGTTTCACCAGTGTGGATGAAGGCGCTTTCACAGTTGTGTGGGAAGAGCTAAAAATAAGCTTGAAGGTCGTAGATTAGAGAAAGCTTGCAGTGTGAGTCGATTGCCGGCATGCTGGAAGAGCGTTAAATAAACACAACAAACAGAAAGGTGACCCTTGCGCAGCAAAAACACAATCTGATAAAGATTAACTGACTAAGCATTTAGCATTGTGCCGTTATGCAAAGCACAAAATGTAGACAGCACAGCATAATAAAAGTCAGAAAATGAGCAGCACACTTATTCGTTTGACATTATGAAATACTAACTTCTGTGCATTACGTGGCAGGAGACGTTTTATATACATTTGGCAATAATGGAGTAATGCTTGAACAAGGCCTGTTGGTGATCTATTTGGCACTATATGATAAAATAGTAACCACAAATATAGATTATTCATACAAACTATTGATGGCATAATTTCAAAACTAGATGCTTAGAAGAAATGATAAAGGCAGATTAGGCTTAAATGTGCTCCATGCATTGCCTAACTTTACTGTAGTATATATTGGAGATGCAGCATTATGTCTTACAGCCATACATCAATGTCATATATACACTTGCAAATTTATACATTTCAGAGAAGTTAATTAGCTCTGTGGAGAACATCGGAAAGTAATCCATAAAGCATGCTTTGTAAATTGAAAGGCTTATGTACAGTACTGGAAAAATTTCCCTTTTTAAATATGCAGATGAGAGAACATGAACTATACATTGTGCAAAATTACCTGTCAGAGTCTGTGAGTACATCCTTAACGTCCTAAATGTTGGTTTATTTGGCCATATGCACATCTAAATGCGAGCTGGTATTGTGAAGACATTCACTGTTTAAATGCAAGGCACGGATTAAAACATTAGCGTCAGATATGTAATGCATATTTAATTGTTCTCATGGCACAAAACAATCACAGCCAAGTTAATAAACGCGCATCCATAAGCTTAATTCTTAAATAGTCCTTTCCTATATGGAGAACCTAAAACCTGGGTAAATAATTTTAGCTTACTCCCTGAACCAAAGTCATCTTCACCAATGTTTAAATGGAAGACATGCTCCAAATGTATACCATAAGTCTCACTGAACCCATTCAAAGTAAGCAATTTCATCAAGATCAACTGGGTAATCAGTTATCAGTTGTGGCTCTTTGTTGTCAAATCGTTCTCCTTTGTAACTTTTCCAACGTCCAGCTGGTAAGTAGATATCCCTTTCTTGCTTGCCTGGTTCCAGTACTGGTGCCACCATCAAGTCATCTCCTATCAGAAATTGAGAGTCAACTCTAAAAGCGGTTTCATCACTGGTGGCAATCCACCATAATGGGCGAATTATGGGGTCCCCAGTGTCCAGAACTTCTCCAGCCAATTCTATGACCCTGGGAGCCACCAGCGTCTCATGCAGTTCAGTGAAGCGTTGAGCAATAGCCACAACCTCATCATCATACTCCCATGGAGGAATGGAGAACTGCATGGAAGGCATGAAAGCAGCCAGCTCCAGCCATCGAATGTAGAGCTCACGGTCTGGTAGCCTGCCATTCCCATCAGTACGGTTGGGATAGGCATTGCCTCCAATCATGTCTGGCAAGATAAACTGATAGCCCAGGATGCTTATGGTTAGGACGGTTGGGATCAGGGACTTCAGGCCAAGTTCGTGGCCCCACACAGAGTCCCGGTCATTTAGACGGAAAAAGCAAGAAATGTTTTGAGAACCGTAGCCAGACCGAAGCTCAGCGCGCTCGTTAAAGGGGATGGCCATTTCAGTGTAGCGACGGGTGAAGGTGCTCGGGTCAGGGAGGTGGACTTTGGTTCTGAACTGCCAAGGTAAGTAATTAGTCTCACCTGCATCAAATTTGAAAGAGGAAACACCATATCTATTGCGCAATGTGCGAAGCTGCAATAAGAACCAAGTGCGTGCCTCTGGGTTGGTAAAATCAACGATACCACCAATCCCATTCCACCATTTAACCAAGGCAGGAAGTTGACCTGTCGGCTCCATCACAAACAGGCCTTTTTGTACACAATGCCCAAAATTAGCTGAATCATAATTCACAAAGGGATGTGTCCACAGAGATACCAGGATTCCATCTGCCTTGAGCTTTTGAAACATGGCAGAGGCATTTGGAAACTTGCGTGTGTCAAGATCAAAGTCTCCGTACTGACTTGTGTAGCGATCATCAAGTTCTAAGTGGCTACAGTTAAAACCGTGTTTGCGTATATTCTCTGCATAAGTTAGAAGCTGTTCCTGGTTGATGTTAGTCTTGTGTAAAGCCCAGGTGGACCATATTGGGTGCCGAAACATTTCTTTTGCAGGCACTTTGTTGGGTTTGGTGAAGTACCTGCGAACCATGACCTTGTGAATGGAGGTCACATCTGAGCCCACACAGACTCGGTAACTAAGTTCAGCATAGGGAGGCCTTCCAGATGCAGGTTTGTATGGACTGTCCTGATATCGTGCCTGGAAGTACATGGTTTTCTCTGTGTCATTCCACCCCAGGTGGAAGGGCACAGAATCATTGATCTTAATGGCAGTTGCGTTGGATGAGATCCAGTAGCGCTCCAGGATGCCACCGAAGTCATGGCGATTGGAGTACACGTCGCTGGTGACAAAAGGTTTAGGTGCCTGCTGGCCTGAGATGGCTATAGGCCAGTGCTGAACAGCAGTCTCTGCACCTCCATACCAGTGTGATTCATTGTAGGACATAGCATGTTCAACAGGCCGATCCGATTCCAACTCTTCCCAACGCACACGATAACACATCACTGTTTCCTTTGGCTTCACTGTCATAATGAAGAAGTTCACCTTGCCAGCATATGAACGCGAGCAACGAAGGATCACTCCTTCTTTTGAGCAGGAGTCGAGGTCGAGTGTGCCAGACCTTCAATCAGAAAACATAAATCAGTTTCTTTTAGGCAACTATTTGTGACCAAGTACAAGAACAATGAATAGAATTATCAATGAACAATAAATATTAGCAACAGGTTCAATTATCTCTCATTAAAAAAAAATACATTTCAATCAATTGATTGATTAAAGTATTCAAAGCTGAGCTATCAGTACTACCACAGCCCAAGTATTTTATGCGATCAAAAAAAAAACATAAGCACCATCCATACTGACCTGAAGCCCATTTTCAAGACAATCCCCCCAGCCTGGTTGCGGATGAGAAAGCCATCCTTATTCAGATCAAGCAATTCTGTCTTCAGCAGATCAGCTTTACGTAGGGAGGCAATATAGTAACACCATGCAGTCACTGCTGCAATCACCAGAACCACACCAATAACTCCAGCCCCCACCAGAGGGCGACTGTCCTTGTCCATCTTCTTGATGGGCATGCCATCAGTGATCGTTCCTCCTGCACCTCCAGGCACTACCTGGTACATTCTGAACCTTAGGGTTTTTTTACTTCACAATTAAACAGTTGTACGGCTTAAGTGTTATTTGATAAAAATCAAAGCTAAATTTTCATAGGCACAATGTTTCATTTGGCAGACTTGTGTGAGCAAATAAAATGAAAATATTTTGCTAAATAAGTGCAAATCTTGCATCCATTTTTCCTTCTGCCAGCGTCATATTTCCTCTTGTTCATTATCCTTTATGGCCCTGAGGGGAAAGGAGTGGCAAAGAGTGTCAATGTAAAAGACTGAAACAAAGTTCAAACTTTAAAAAAAATGTACTTGTCATGCAGATGCAGGAACCACAGTGCTAATTCTTGCATTAAGTATTCCAAAACCACATCACTTTAGCTTTGATATCGCCCTGAATTAGTCTGCTGGGAGATGAAGGCATAAACAAAAGCAGTTTATTCATGCTGCCAAGGTTTCTCACTGTGGCAGTGTGTGAATTGACTGCACCAGAGGACAACACAAGGACCTCTGGGTTTGCAGTATGCAACGCCACCTGCAAAACTTTGAGAACGGCGAAGTGCCACCAAGAACACTTGGTTCAAATGAAAAGCACGGTTGACGGACAATGCTTTCTACTCAAGCAAATGGCCAAGCAGAACTGAACTGCTGCTAAAGAGGAACTGCCGTCTTTGAGGGAAATGTACAGCACACTAATAAGGCAGCAAGTGACATTAGACTTTTTAGCGGCCTCTGTTTTGGAAATGTATCATTTGAATCGTTTAAAAAAAGAAAAAGTCAGTAAATCAATTAAGACTTTACAGTCAAATCAGTAATATGAATCAAAACACTACAATAATGGAGAAATTAAAAAGCCTGTATTAATGCTTCACTGAATAAGTATATTAACATATATACTAGGGTTGTGCGATTTAATCCAAATCGAATCGCAATTTGAAACGTTAGTTAAACGCAAAAATTTTTTTTTAATTTTAAAATTTCGCAAGAGGCTGTGATATGAAATGTATATGTATTATTATTTACGGCGTAACTTCGACTGTGTGTAATAGTCTTACTAGCCAATTGAGTGAGCACACTTTCGTTCTGCCCAATCAGAATTGCACAACGGAACTATGCGGAACGGCCACAATAAAAAGGAAAAAAAAAAAAAAACAGCAAAGCGCAGACATGTAGTTGGGATAATGGCATCTGCTGCTTACAGACAAATTAATGAAATAAAAAAAACAGGACATCGATAATATAGGAATATTTTGGTTTCAAAGTCGCAGACACCAAACAAAACCAAGTAATTTTTAAGAGCTGGCACAGAATTGTTGCCATGACTTACAGATTACTGAGCTGAAGCTTTACTAAAAAAAAATTTTTTTTTTTAAATCGCAAATAGCAATATCAGTCAAAAACATAATAAATAATTTTTTTTTTTAAAAAGGAATTAGATATTTTCCCCAAATCACACAGCCCTAGTATACACAGTTGAAGTCAGAATTACTAGGCCCTCTGATATTATTCAAGACACTAGTATTCAGCTTAAAGTCACATTTAAAGGCTTAACTAGGTTAATTAGGTTAACTAGACAAGTTAGGGTAATTAGGCAAGTTATTGTATAACGATGGTTTGTTCTGCAGACAATCTAAAAAATATATAGCTTAAAGGGGCTAATAATTTTGACCTTAAATTGTTTATTTAAAAAATTAAAACAGCTTTTATTTTAGACCAAATAAAACAAGTCAGCCTTTCTCGAGAAGAAAAAAATATTAAATCGCAAATACTGTGAAAATTTCCTTGCTGTGTTAAGCATCAGTTAGGAAATATTTAAAAAAGAAAAAAAAAAATCAAAGGGGGGGCTAATAATTCTGACTTCAATTGTATGTATTGTAATGATTATTTATTAGACAAACATGCACGATTAAGCTTTTGGTGATTGTACAGTTCCTTGTTATAAGATTAGTACATGGATTTAGAAAATAGAGAAACAAGTTTTAAATTTGTGTTGGATTCAATGTAATGTATTTTTTTAGTTAATGTCGTGTCAGTAACCAGGGCTATTTTCATGGCAAGAACATTTCAATAATAAATATATAATTAAAAATCAACCAACAAAGGAATGCATAAATTAAATAAGATTTAGCGCTAATAAATGATAAAAAATGTATTTATGTTGAATTTAAAAGTTAATTAGTAACTGAAATAAAGCCTGAGAGTGTGAATCAACCAGTGATGACTAAACTAGCATGACTGTTGCAACTACCCTTAAAAACATCCGAACAAAATATTACAAAATTGTATTTAAAAGAATGCAATTAAAATTATTAAACATTTTTCAAAAACACAAATCCCATATTAGGTGTGCAGTCTACAGCTATTAATCAAATTATTTTTGTATTTTACTTCTGGAACGATTTGTTCCGCTCTGTTAAATACTGATGATAATGTACATTTTCTCTACAAAAGGCATGTGATTTTTTTCTGTCAAAAGACACTTGAGTTCTTCCCTAAATGAAAGATCTTGTGAAAAAGGTTGAGCAACTGTCGCACTGAGAGTGAAGTAGAACCATTGACTATTTGACAGCAAAGAGGAATAATTAACTTAAACACTGCTCACTTTGAATACATTGTTATAGAATCCTATCTTGACAAGATAACATTTGAAGGGGTGAAGCAATAACATTCAATCTCACAGCATCGAGTAAACAACATCTAGCTGACTCTGAACTTCTAACTTTAAAACTAGTTCTTCAGCTTCTTTGCACCCTTGTTTGAGCTGGTTTTATATTCACGCATTTGACATCTTTGAACATTGACAATTCGTGACAGTCCCTATATTGTAAACCACTATACTCTGAATATTCGGTCTGAATCTACAGAAGTATGACTTCAAAACAACATCAGCACTATTTAATTGACTGTAAACAATGACTTCACTATTTATAATTTGCAAGGCACACACTTCTGAAATTATATTAAGGAGCTGAATTTGCGAATATAAAACCAACTTTACCTCAAATTGTTTTATTCCAGAGGAGGCTTAAACATGAGCTGAAAGTACATACATGGGCATGTAAATAGGTCAAAGTTGTATCAGCTTCTATGGTGAGTTAACTTTTACTAAAATAGACACAGCACTGGAAAACACACAATTAATACTGGCTGACCTCTTAGAGGTTTGCATGCTTCTTGTTTTACAAGTCACAATAATATGAAACCTAAAACATTTATCATATGGGGCAAAGTGCAAAGCAAGACCTGACACATGTAGCAGTCATTACAATACCACTGTCATATGCCTAAAAACCCTTACAATTTCACATTTGGATCAGAAAACGACAGGCAAATCTGTTAGTAACTAAAATTTATATTAAAACGATAAAAAAAGACGTTTGAAACAGTAAGACAAGACAGGGAGAAGCTCGATATATCAGGTGAGGGGGAATCGACTGTAAACCACACGCTGGCTACTACCGAGACTGACAGGACTAATTCGCGTTTTAAAAACCTAAACATTAGTTTCCACAAGAGAAAACAAACTTACCAGCTCGAGGACTGTTGGTTTCGTGTGTTGTTGACATGCTCCCTCGAACAATTCAAGACGCTGAACTCCGTGCCTTGGTATGGGAGGAGTTTATGAGGCGACTCAAACTCTGCAACTCTGGGAAATTGAGTTTTATAGCCTACTCAGGGAAGCAAGGAGAAAGTGTGGATATTGCGGTTTGATTTCTGTCCCTAGCCAAAATTACAGAACATATATGCTGTGTTTATTCTGTGTGTGTGTGTTACTGTAAAGAAAACAAAATTAACTTTGTGTTTTCTGTTGAACAATTTACGATGGTAACATTCCGCGCCAAAATACCAAAACGTTACAAGGGTCACTGGCTTTAAATGTAGCCTACTTAACTTAAAAACGTGGAGCAACTTTTGTAAAAATGTTTTATATCTTAAATATTTACCTACAATTTATTTCAAAGGAAATATATAGCCTTATATTTTTATTTTTAAAATGTAAATAACTTTAAGAACATTAAAATTTTAACTTTGTATTAGTGTTGTTGTTGGTCAGATGAGAAATGAATGGTTGTGCCCTACTGAGCATGGTTTCTCTTAAGGTTTTTTCTTTCACTTTTGTTAATTGGTGAAGTTGTGTTCCTCACCACTGGCTTGCTTGGTTTAGGGATTTGTGAAACTGTGCATCGATGGATTTGCTCTTCAGTGTTTGGGACTTTCAGAAAATTAAACCACACTGAACAGAACTAGCTTAAACTTCAACTTTGAAACTGGACTGACACAGTTTCAATTTACTAGAACTTCTATGTAAGCTGCTTTGACACAATCTACCAGATAAATTGAATTGAATTGTTGTTTGTTATCACCACTATTTTAAGCCTGGCTATATGAAGAGCTATCATTTTTGCAAATGTAGACTATATGTTTTATTATATAAATAATATAGTATTTTAAACCATTCTATGGTAAAATATACTTGAATTAATCTGCTGCAGTAATTTTAAAGGTGCTGTGGTAACACAACAGCTATTGCAATAATGACCCAAAACTACATCTACCTACAACTGTATAAATTATGCTACAATACACAACTGTTTATTGTAGTAAAAACTAAATTATACTATAGTATTTATATTAATGTAGCATCAATTAACATAAATACTTGTAAAATAAAATGTTAAATTACTATAGTATGGTTTAAAAAAACTATCAATTTATCTCTAACACTATTTTAAGCCTGGCTATATTAAGTGTAGCTATCATTTTTGCGAATGCATACTATGTTTTATTTACATTTTACAATGTAATGGGTACCATGGTAATGTTTGCATACGGCTAATAACACATTTAACGGGAACATCATAAACATTGTTTATTTGTCATGGCAATGCACATTTACTTAAAAATAAAATAATAGTGCTACAGTCATTAAAGTGAAGTTGCACCCAAGCATTTATTACAAAGGCTGGATCCCCAAACACATAACACACCTCTGTAAAATGACATTATCAAACTTAAAATAAATGGAAAAGGTTATTTTAAAAAACAATCCAAAAACACTGTCGCTTTTAGAAGTGCTTTGCTTCTGACACAAACTGAGGGTGGATGATGTAGTGTCCCACTTTATAAGGTTTCACCACATGAAAACAGCTGTGCCCTTCACTGCAAACCAAAACATCTGGATTTAAAAAGGACAATCTCAGACGTTCGTTATGTATTAGCAGAGTCATGTTTACGCTAAAACACATAAAAAACACAAACAGCTTTGCTGAATGACATGATAAAAGACTCATAAGAGTGTGACTAACACGTCTCAAAGCCTATATAAGGCATTGTCTTACCTAATAGTTTTATTATTTACTTATTTAGTTTTATTTCTATCATTTTTATTGTCCTTAATTTATTCTTTTATGTATTTAATACATTTATTTATTTTTCAAAGACTCAGTAAGAAAATACCTGCAGTCAGTTGCGGATTTTGAGAGTGAGCTTTTATTGTGATGGGTATTCTGGTGTTTGAAGGGTTTTAAAGATGGCTTGATCTCCATCTGCTGGTTCCAAGCTGATTTGATACGATCTGTGTCTGAATATTTCCTGACAAAAAGAAATTAAGAGTATGACAACTTATTTGAGAAAGAAGCATGGCTTGCCTAACACTAAAATATAGTAAAAATTATATAGCAGCTTATTGGTCATTCTATTTTCCACATTGCATTTTATTTTAAAGACACCCACATGAAAAATACTATAGCAATTTATAAATAAATACTATAGTATTTTTAAACCATTCTATAGTAAAATATACTTGAATTAATCTGTTGTAGTAATTTTGTAGATGCTGTGGTAACACAACAGCTATTGCAATAAATAAATGACCCAATACCACATCTACATGCAACTATCTATCTATCTATCTATCTATCTATCTATCTATCTATCTATCTATCTATCTATCTATCTATCTATCTATCTATCTATCTATCTATCTATCTATCTATCTATCTATCTATCTATCTATCTATCTATCTATCTATCTATCTATCTATCTATCTATCTAATCTTAAGACATAAAAACTTTACCCATGTGTGTTTGTGATCATTGCATTAAAGTTGCGTTGTGGTTTGAGAAGCTTGGCAGCAGGTGGCAGTGTACACACTGCAGACGAGACCTCAGGCGCTTTACAGTCTTTTAGTGAAGTTTGTATGGGTTGTCCATGTACTGTCTGTACATCTTGAGGTCAATAATAATAGATATCAATTAGAATATAGGTTATGCAAATATATTGACATAAATATTCAAATGTCTGCATGATTTAATAAGCAAAAGTAAAATCTTTTGTATCGATTGGCATCACAGATTGCATTGATACCTGGATACTGGACCGATATGTGTCTGACTGGAGGTAGAAAAGAAACAGAAGTGCTTTGACTGTATTTCCGTGACCCATATCCTGTCTGCGGGGCTCGTGGCATCAGGAAGTCCTGGGTGGCAAAAAGTATTCAGAAACAAACTCTAAGTGGCACTTAATTGCTTGTATCACTGTAACCGGCAGAGGTTAGATTGTTTTGCTAATACAGGTTAAGAGTCAAGCAATGATCCCTGTTCTGTGGTTTGGAAACAGTGTAACCAGAGCCTCAAAGCCCCCTACATGTAGGCCTAGGTTGTTTTGCAGTATAAGCCACTAACGCTCTCCAAACTGCTGAAATATTAATGACTTGTCAGGTCACTTAATTTCTAGTTAGTTGGAGAATGTTTACTGATGTTTTCACTGTATTTCCACACTCAATACTGTATTTTAATGCATTTGTTTTGCTCAAACCAAATGATTCATAGCTATCAAATAATGCTAATGGGCTATATGCAGTTTTTTAGCTAATGATAAACTCCGGTGAAAGGTCAAATTAATTTTCATATTCAAAGACATGATGTGGAAGAATTTTATTTAATCCAGTGCTTTTTGTTTGGTCTGATACCAATATTATATAATAGGCTATATCTAACAGACAGTGAAGATTGCTGTTTTTTTTAAAGTAATCAGATCTTAAATGCTGTGATTTTGTATGGGATTAACTGTTAGTAGCCCTGGGGCTGGCTGACTGAAATTAAAAGTCCATGTGCATATACCCTATTAAGAACAAAACAATACAAGCTATATTTTACTTCACTTCATGTCTTACAGTATGTTAACTTTCATAAATGGCAGCATTTTAAATTGTCTATGATTAGAGAGTAAGTTTGCTAATCATAGATTTATCTAACCTCTAAAATTAAAAGGTTTTAATGTTTATAAATTCTCATATTTAGTATTTAATGTTGTGGCAAGTTAAACTGATTAAAAGTGACAGTAATATCAAATAATAAAGTTATCAAGATTTATATATATATATATATATATATATATATATATATATATATATATATATATATATATATATATATATACTGTATATATATATATATATATATATATATATATATATATATATATATATATATATATATATATATATATATATACTGTATATATATATACTGTATATATATATATATATATATATATATATATATATATATATATATATATATATATATATATATATATATTCTTTTTTTTATTCTTAAATTTAGGACTTTTATTCATCAAGAAATAAAATTACAATAACAAGTTTAGAGGAAATTTTTAATTAAATTGTAAAAATCACAAGTTTTATAAAAACAAATAGAAAGTCGTTGTTTTAAATGGTACGCCTGTAGCCAGAATAGTGAAATGGGTGGTTATTTTTTTCCAAAAAGTACACTTTTTAAAATTTATTATTATTTATTTATTTATGAGGTTTAAATACTCCATTTAGTGACATTTTAAGCTCTATTTTTTAGCTGGGTCAGCTTGTCGAATAGTCAGTTTTTGATGTACTGAAAATATTCCCTGAAGATTTATAACAAAGAAAAATGGAAAAAAAAAAAAACTTTTTTAAAATACGTTATTACAGCCTATATCATGAGAAGAAAATTTAGCCTGTTGTCATTTATTATACAAATAACAAACTGGCCAGCACATTTAGCTTTCATCAGTCAGAGTTTGGCCATTTGAATAAAAAGCAATTAAAACATAATAATAATGTAGAGCTTCACAATTATTTCCAGCCTCTCTTGAAAAATGTGACAAATGAATAACAACATGAATATCAACAACAGCCTAATTACTATTAAAATTAATTTTAATATGCACTGCAAAAAAAATGCTTTTCTCACTTAGATTTTTCTGTCTGGTTTTTAATCCAAATATCTACAAGTTTTTAAATCAAGAAGCTTTTTCAAGACAAGCAAAACATATTGTCTTGTTGTAGGAAATAATATGCCAAAATTAAGTGAGATTTTTACTTAAAACAAGCAAAAAAAATCTGCCAATTGGGTAGGCAAAATATTCTTGTTTTTCCTTTTGAGATACGATTATTTTGCTTCCCCCATTGGCAGATTATTTACCTTGTTCTAAGGAAAAACTCACTTAATTGAGTATATTGGCATATTATTTCTTAAAACAAGACAAATGTTTTGCTTGTCTAGAAAAATTGATATAATTAAATATGAATTACTATCATCATGGCAAAGATAAAATAAATCAATTATTAGAAATGAGTTATTAAAACTATTATGTTTAGAAATGTGTTGAAAAACGTTAAACAGAAACTGGGGGAAAAATAAACAGGGGGGCTAATAATTCTGACTTCCGCTGTAATTGTATTTCACAATATTATTTCTTAATAAGAAAAAAAAAAAAAAATGGACACACATGAACATATTTATGTAAAATAACTTTCTTTTTTATGGGAAACAAATGTTTACCTTGGAATTGTAAGGTATCTGTAAATAAGTTATTTACTTATTCTGTGCCAACTTTTTTTTTACATATGTGACATGATTTTATATATAACTTAATCGTCAAACACACATACAATTATTAATAAGGCTCATCAAAGATCATATTGAAAGTATTTTGTCCTTTTCCTTTATTTGCTGGTTGCCCCGCTGTCTATAAAAAATAAGAATCGTCTTTAAGGCATTGTTAATTTGTGCTTGAAAAATATTGGGAGTCCCCTTGCGAATTATTGCATCCTTTTATGAACAGCAGGTGTTGAGGATGGCATATAAAATAATAGGAGATAGCAGACACCCCTTAAACAAATATTTGGAATAAATACCCCTTGGGTGACCTGACATCTAAGGATAATAAGATGTTCCACATATCGTTTTATATTAACTTCTGTGCTTGAAGCAAATCGGTAATGTAATAACTGTAGTTAATTGATGGATTGTTGTTATTTATTATTCAGTATTTATTTTTTTCTTTAGTTTTTGTTTGTGTACTTGATATTAAGTGTTGGTGTTTCTTATGTTGTGTCATTTTTGTCAGAATGAATTGCCCTAATAATAAATTATTAAAGCTTTAAACTAAACTAAATTTCCCTCTTGCTTTATGAAATGTGAAAACATTAAAACTCAACATCTCAAAAAACACAATACAATAATATTGTACACAATACAAACACAATTATACAATTCCATAATGGCAGAACTGACAACAATGCATGTTAGTGATTATAGTTCAGTAGTTCTTACCGGCCGTGGATGAGGATTGTTCCTGCGATATGCAGAGGACGGTCTGGGCCCAATGGGTTTCACCCGAGCCGGGTAACTGAAATCCTCAGAGTAGGTGCTGCTGAAGTTCAGCCGAGGACCCATTTTCCTTGTGTACAGTATAGAGTGTGTCTGCAACTACTTGACTTGTATCAACTCTACTCACTCCCTCCTGCTCTCCAGTACCTCTACTCTCATGCTGTCAGTCTCCTCTTCCTCCCTTACATATCTTAATCCCCCACTCCTTTCATCCTTCCATGGAGAATGCAGATTAATTCACTCAAACATACAAATTCTGTCATTGTTTATTCATCCTGCAGATTTGGAAGCTCATGGAGTTGAGTAAATGAGGGCAGTGTGTTCCTCTCGGCTCTCATATTTCACTCATTTATCACTCTGTCTGTTTTTGTCAGTATGTTTTGGCTGTCATTGACTTCCTAAAAAAATGTAATCGTTTAAAAGTTAAAATCACTTTTAAAATCTTTGTGCACGCAAAAGCAATCATAAGTGATGTCTCTCTGGCTCTCTTCTGTATTACACGGTCCAGTGAAGAGAGGGAAAGAGAGCTGGCAATTGGATAATCTACATAGACATCCGTCTGTCAGCAGGATTCATGCGCTCCTGGTTTTGGTGCCCCTCTGAGCCAGTGATCAATAATTCAAGCCTTAGATCCTGTGTGGCTTTTGTGGCCCTGTTTCAGTGGGGCCTGACTGAGAGTTGAACAGGTGAGATCTGTTGGCTGGCCTGGACGAATGCCAGAAAAAGAGTTGCAAAAAATATAGGGCAGATTTATAAATTTACTATTTAAAGCAACCCAGGCTCATTCTGAAAACGTACTGCTATATACATTTCTGGAGAGCGCCAAATATGTCCCAGGAGCTAAGTTTTTTTTTTTTTTTTTTTGCAGTTTTTGTTTTCGCGAATCCACCAGAGGCCGCTGTGTATGGTTTTTTAGATCTTGGATTTCTCTACCATTTACGCCTGCTGTTTTTGAGTAAATCCACCAGAGGCTGCTGTCGACTCAATGACTGCATATCTGACCAATCGACTGACCCACCTTCCTCCTCCCCTAAACCCAACCAATAGTGTTTTCAAAAGCATCAACTGACCCACCCACCTACTTCCCTAAACCCAACCAACAGTTTTAAAAATCAATCCAGAAAGTAAAGCCCTCGACTGATTTTTACCATGTTTTCAGATTTTGCCACATTCTCACCCTGTTATTTACTTGTTTATTTTATGTTTTGGCTTCTGTTTTTGTCGTACCTGCTTTCTGGAACCGTTCTTTGTCAGACTCGAACTCCGTCGTTGTGGTCAACTCCTCTCTGCATTTCAAGTGTGCCAATGTACATGGCAAGCTACTGGTAAAACTGGTAACAGTGGGAAAGCCGTCCATATGGAGGTATCGTATAAAGGAACGACATCACACCGCCCGTAGCATTATATAGAGCTATGTTTTCAGAATGAGCCTATGTTGATTTAAAGGTGCCATATTAGTATGATACAATGTTGAATTGTTCTCTGAGATCTATATAGGTATGTGACTTAAGTAAGAGCAAAAATCCTCTAGAAATGGTGTTATATGCTCATTTATAACCACAGGAATTACCCGTGAATGAAAAGCTCAGTTTTGATCATATTTTAAACAGTCATGTTTAAAGAGCTCTGTTCTAATACATGCACAGCCCCCCTGACACAATGTCGGTTGGGTTTAGGGAAGTGGGTGATTGGGTCAATTGGTGCTTTTGAAAACACTATCTGTTGGGTTTAGGGAAGGGGTGGGGCTGAGATTGGTTCGTCAGTCGACAGTGTTCTCTAGTGGAGTTACACAACAACAGCAGGCGTGAAAGGCACTCTCTGAGATCTAAAAAAAGCATACACAGCGGCCTCTGGTGGATTTGCAAAAACAAAAGCAGGAAAAAAACATACCTCCTGGGACGTATTTCGTGATCTCCAGAAATGTATATAGGGGTATGTATCAATAATGAGCCTGGGTTGCATGACATTCTTTGAGTGTACACAGGCTAACCAATGCTGTATTTATTTGATCCTTTTTTTTTAAATATTACACTTAAGTTTAAGGACCAATTCTCACTAGTGACTTGCTTGTTACCCGTGATAAATTAAGATATTGGTTGTTTGTTAATACGTATAAAGTGCATATTCTGCATGATGTTATTCTACATCTCTAATTGTAACTCAACAGGTAATGGTTTATTAATATTAGTGTCGACTGTACCGTAAAATTAAGTGTGACTAAATATTACTTAAAGTATTACGTTTTATAATGCTTTAAAGAAGTACATGTATGTTGACTATTTACCCTTTTTCGGTGAATGAATCATACTTAAACCTGTACAATGTTCAGCCGTTAGACTCCACCGTATTACTAGCCTATACGATACGTTAGGAGAATTTGTTAATGTTTTGTAGTAGCCACAGCGTTATATATGAAAGTAATGGATGACTAATCCAAAGGACTTCTTCATTCATAAGTGATCATCATCATTTAACCAAGCATTTGGCACTCGTCCACAGCTCCTGTCAGCACCACAAAATATCCTCCTTGGCAGTGCCAACACAAGTAAATCAAATACGCCATCAGCCACCTATTATGCAGAGGAGAGCTTTCAGGATTGTCAGATAGGTCCACAGGGAGAAACAGAATACATAAATGATTAATAACATGATAGAAGCCTGAAAGGTGGTTTCTGTCCAGTTCCACTTTTTAAATAATCCAAAGAAAAATCCTATGCTTAAGGCTTTTCACACTTTAAATTACTGACAGGGTCATTCTGAACCCAGGGCAAAGAGTATCAGGTTATCTTGTCTAACATTTTACACTTACCTCGAGTTTAACAATTATGCCTGGATTTTTACATCCTTGTGTTTCTCTTAAACTCTTCAGTTATCGCATTATTTGCATATTCGCTGTCTCAATGTCACTGATTAAACATATGCAACATTCTACCTGTAACCAGGGGAGTGACACTGCAACAGAGGTGCAGATCCACATGCAGGTTTATTAGCGAGGTCAGGCCAGCAATGGTCAACACAGGGGCAAACAGACACAGGCAATCCAGAATCATAATCAATAAGCAGGCAGATGGTCAGAGGCAGGTGGTAAACAGAATTAAACAATTAAACAAGGCAAGGATCAAAAACACAGTAAAGCAAGACAAAGGATACGTGTTGTAATGTTACTAGAACAGATAACAAGACACAGCAACAGTAAGTGTTTCTGTGCTGTTTAAATAGTCCACGTAATCAGTCAGAGCAGCTTCAGCTGTGTAAGTGTTTGCAATCGCTGGTGACTTGGAGCAGGTTTATGTGTGTGTGTGTTGCATGACTGAATATGTAGTCCATAACATGGTGGATTTGTAGTTCATGTGAATGCGAGTGATTTTACCAGCGATCTCTGGATGTTCGCTGGTGATTGTGACACTACCTATATTGTTTATGCGTTTTGTAAACAACACTGTATTTAACTGTAATATGAATTGTATTTTACTGGACAGTTAAGTTGCATTGTGAAAATGACTGTATATTATACAGTAAAGATATACATACAATTCTGTAAATGCATATATAAAGCAAGTCATTCACCACTTGACATTTAAATTTTTCTTAAACTCAGGCCCAGCTAACAATTTTATGTTATAAAAACATTGCCGTAACGTTTCCATTAAGTTACAAAAACGTCTTGTTTGAACGCTATTAGAATGTTCAAACGTTTTTTAGACCTTGTATCAACGTTACTGTTTGGTTATAAGAACATTATTAAAACATTTTCATTTATTCATTCATTTTCTTTTCGGCTTAGTCCCTTTATTAATCAGGGGTCGCCACAGCGGAATGAACTGCCAACTTATCTAGCATATGTTTTATGCAGCCGATGCCCTTCCAGCTGCAACCCATCACTGGGACCCATACACTCTCATTCACACACATACACTACGGACATTTTAGCTTACCCAATTCACCTATGGCGCAAATCTTTGGACTTGTGGGGGAAACCGGAACACCATGAGAAAACCACGCCAGCACAGGGAGAACATACAAACTCTACACAGAAACGGCAACTGACCCAGCTGAGGCTCAAACCAGCAACCTTCTTGCTTTGAGGCAACAGCGCTACCCACTGCACCACCACACCGCCCCTAAAACATTTTTAGAACATTTATTAATTACTAATAACATGTAATAATAAAATGTTCTACAAACATTATGCAAGAACATTTTTGATAACTTTGAGAAAACCTTTAGAGCCAAAGTTACAAGAACATTCCCTGTTAGCTGGGGATGCGCTGTTTATTTGACCATTTACAGCATGTGTGAGACACATGATTATCTGTCTGTGGCAAAGCATTGCAGTAACATTTTAAAGGCCTGTTTACACCAAGGATGATTGGTGTAAATAAAAATGAGTTACATTTTTGTATTTTAATGCCACAGACATGGTCAGAGCTGGAAATTTCACCACTGAAATATCCCACCTCTGACCTCAATGCACAGTTTAATCGGCATCCAGACCAACTTTCTAAGTAGGAAGTAGACAAATCCTAATTCCTGGCTGTCCATCATTAAAGTATAGTGTGTTTTTCACTCACGTCAAGATTTTGTGGAGCTCCATTATGGAGCTACACAGATGTAAAGAACATTATCTATGCAAATACATTGTTCAGTTGTCTAAAACTCAGAAAATGTATGTAACCTGCTAAATCACATAGAGAAGGAGTTAGTAAACTGGAAAGCTGAAATATTTTAACAAACTGAATTCAATAAGCATATTCTGCTTGATTTGTTATACCTTTTGGCCGTCATTAGTACCCTACATGTACTTATTTTTCAGTACAACTGATTAATACAGCCCAAAACATGACAACAATTGATCATTTTCAGCAACAGTAATCAGCAAGATATGAATTCAGTTATTATTGCTTTCCAATATGGCCAACGATGACGTAAAAATACTGTATTGCCTTCAAAAACTCACTAAGAAAGTTTGTATTTTGAAATGTCACTGTAGCATGAACAGTCAAAATGCATGAAAAAGTTTTCCATTTTTAGCTGAAAGCTACTGTATATTGTGCAATCGCCTCTGAAACCAAAACAGAACCTAATCCTGACAGCACGAGCTTTAACAATGCATCATTTCCCATTTCACACATATTTGGCACTGCAAGTGTGAAACATTTCACTTGATTTACAAGCGCCATTTCATTTGACTAACAGTCTGAAAAGCGCTTTTATATATTTAAGCTCCTGCTTTTTAACAAAACACAGCTTGATGAATCTTTGAAACTTTATCTACTAGTTTCATAAGTCCTGTTTGGTTACATAGGTGCTCAGTAACCATAACTCCACTACATATAGGTGACCCAGTGTCACGGGCCGCAAATCCAATCACTCTTACTTGGCATCAGGTTCCTTCATAAGTGACTCATGACTTATCCATGAGTTTCCTTCAACCCCTGACATATCAGATTTGCATGGGTAATCATCTAATTTAGCCTCTTTCCGTCCAATGACCAAAATGTAAACATTAAGTTCCAAAAGGATATTTGATTCCAGAATGATCAAAGAAGCCGATTCTAAAAGAGAGAGACTATCTTTAATTTAAAAAAAGAAATCAAACAGAAGATTCTGCAAGGGAATTACAAAACACAAGGTAGCCTCTTTAAATTCAACACATGAATTCAGTCCTCACAGGCATCACATTGGCCATGCTGTAGACTTCTCTGTGCACTGGTTCTTTGATGTGTCTGCTTCATTCCGGTTTATTGGTGCTTGGCTTTCATGGATGCTTTCAGTTTCGTGTAGACGTTCCCAAAGTTCTGCAACCAACAAGCAACGATTAACAAATAAACCAAAAAACTGTATAAACTTCATATTATTGACAGACTTCCAGTGTTTGCAGGTTTATCAGTATCCCGAAAAAAGAGATCTGTTAAGTGTAGATTACCCACAGCTCACCTGGATTCCATAATAAACTATTCCAAGGTATCCAGCAATACAACCACCCAAAAATAGGTCAAAGGCAGCAGGCTTCACCCTGAAAAAAAAAAAGTGTATGGAAATTCAGTAAAAATATTAGATAGGTAATAGCTTTTAAAATTCTGGTAGTCATCGTTTGTGATTAAAAGGTTACAACTTTAAAAATAAATAAAAATGACCAAATGTCAGTAGTTAAATATACTTTTTAAACAAAATGTTTAGATGTAGACATCAGTCTGTTAGTTTTAAGGATATCTATAAGCTGGTATGCTCCAAAACAGTAACAAAAATCTGCATTTAGAAGAAATAAAACCGATATAAACATGCAAAGCCAGTTTGTCACTTCCACCTTTAAATGGATCTTTTGTTTACATTACCTCGTATTTCAGTTTCTCATCATATCTTGACCAATCAAATGCTCTCTAGTATCTGACATGCCCCACCCCCTTCAAGACATCTCTCATTTGTATTTCTTATGATGCGCTTGAGCTCAACCACTCTTACTGAGAGAGCTGTGATGAAAGCTAAACGCCATTGGCTGTTTTTTTTAAAGGGGAGGAGCTACTCTATGTCTCATTTTCAGTTGAGATTACAACAAACATCGAATATAAATTGCACATTTCACAACACTTCGAGGGACATTTAATTTGTAAATTTAACATGTTACTTGAAAGAATACTTAATGCTGTTTGAAAGAGAGTTGGGTACTTTACATCTGTAGTTCGGTTTATTTTAGTTGAAAAGAACCAAAATGCAGATTTTGGTTCTTTTCAAAAAATTCACATCACTCATTGGCAAGATGTTATTGAATGTATTTTTTAAACTGCTTTTCGACTGGTCAGAATTAACGTGCGGGAAAATGCTAATTAAAGTCCCGCAAATAAACAAACCTTCAGACACAAAATGTTGCTTTTTACTATAGAGAGGCAAATGTGCTGGCTGATTGCATCCCTGGTCATAGAATACCATATAGTTTGTATACATCACTTTAGACAAACTATATATATTGTAGTTTAAGATTGTTGGTAAAGCACTGTAAACAAATATTTTTCCTCCACATTCCATAATGCACGGCGCATCAGACTAAGGAAGCTGGATTAGTCCAAAAAGACACAGTACTTGTTTGCGGTTGGGTCTGTTTTGGTTCGGATCATGTTCTCGCCACAATCAAACCACTCCAGGGTTCATTTGTAAGCATACAGAGACCACCTCTTTAAGGAGGTCTCGTATGCTTTTTTTGGTCCATTTTTGGTGTGCACTTGAGTGCGATTTCTACATTCACACCTGCCCAAACAAACCGCACCAAGAGGGAAAACGAACTCTAGTGCGATTCAACCAAACTAATTAAAGCTGCAGTCACACTAGAATTTGAACTTGCAAAATTCTGTAGTATGGCGCTGTGAAAAGGAGCGGGATTAAACAAAATGATTAGACATTTAAAAAAGCGAGCGATTGGTCCATATTTCTGCCCAGAGAGGTCATGTTTTGATCTTCAATTAGTCTCACGCAATCATGTAATGCAATTTCGCTGGTCAGAGTTCACCAAGCTTGAACTTTGCAATGCAGCGAACTGCGAAACGAGTCGTACGAGCTTACATTTCCAGTCTGATGTATTCAAGTGCATAAAATGGAAGTCTATATAGAGAAAAGTCCAGTGGGAACACAGCTTTAGGCAGGTGTGAAAGCACCCTAAAACAATCAATCAGAAGGCTTACTCACCTGTACATCATCATTGGTTGCTTCATTTGATCGAAGAAAGTGATTTCAGGGTCTCTATAAAAACCAGACAAAACAAGTTTAACATGTCTGTTTCTGTTTTTGTGTGGTGTTTTGAAAGTGTCAGTAAACATTGTTTGAACTTTTGCCACAGGCAAGTTTTTAAAAAATGAGTTCTGTCAGTGAATGTATGCGTGTCTGCAACTCTGTAAACCTGCTACAGAAGTCTTCTGAATCCTAGCTTCAGGCCATTGATGAGGTGAAATGCTGTGTGTGTGTGTGTGTGTGTGTGTGTGTGTGTGTGTGTGTGTGTGTGTGTGTGTGTGTGTGTGTGTGTGTGTGTGTGTGTGTGTGTGTGTGTGTACCTTCGGTCCTGGTGAAACGTGTGTTTGTGGACCTGCTTTAGATAATGTTTGAACTCCTGCTCCAGGCTGTTGATCAAGAGTGTGTGTTCTGGTTCTCTGTCTAGAAGTTGAACAGCTCGGGGAACTGACGTCAACATGGTCATCAGTGCAGACAAACGGCTGTCTTGAATATCCTACATAACACACAAGTTTGCACAGTTAACTATATTTCAAGTTTACTTTGTTGTTGTTGCTTTCAAGAAAATAATACTTCAGCAATGATGTATTAAATCATAAAAAGTTTACAGTAAATTTATTCTAAAGTTACAGAAGACATCATAAAGGTACAAAAATAATGTGTGTTCAAGGTTGATTGAAATAAGAAAATATTTTTCTTTAGTATTATGTCAGTACATGAAAGGATGGCACTGAAGTTTGACTCATAATGCTTAAAATTCAGATATCCCAATAAAGAATATATTACAACTTTTATGATAATTAAACAGAAACACAGCTTAAACTGTAATATATCACAATATATAAACATAATGTTTTGTTAATTTTACAGTGTGGGTGCAATAATATGCATTAATTTATGCCAACTCATCTACTGCTAATCATCATTTAAAGTATGACTCCTGAAGAACAAACCATTCATTCATTATTACAGCAACAGCAACTGATAACAAGTCTGATTAATTTATTAAGTAAAATATCAATTACTATTATTTAATAGTCATTTTTACTGTATCATCTTTTACTCTGTTTTTACTGTGTTTATGATCAAATAAATGCAGCTTTGTTGAGCATGCCAACTCAACCACTTCCTTTTTGCAAGGTTTCAACCTGATGTAGGCTAATAAATGAACAAAATGGGCAAGAAAAACAAATTACCAAACTGCCCTTGAAAACCTGCATGTCCTTAGCAGAGCCCTAGAGCAAAAAAAAGATATTAAGTGTACATTAATAATGAAAAGTGGAAACAAACTCAGAGTTGTTTGGGAGCGTTTCAAGGTTGGCGTGAACATTTTAATGTGACGACACACTCTTTTCCTCACCTTGTCTGAAAGATTGTACATGAATCTTGCCAAGGACTCAGCAACAATAACTGTGTTCCGCTTGAGTTTCCTCATGTCCACTTGTGCACTGAATATACAAGAAAAACAGTCCATCAGTCTAAAATGGTTCCTGAAATGACTGGTATGACAGACATTGGATAGGAAACTTGAAGAATGAAAGTCCTGAAAAAGATATTATTGAATGGCACCAGGGGCGAGGCAGTGGCACAGTAGGTAGTGCTGTCGCCTCACAGCAAGAAGGTCACTGGTTCAAACCTCGGCTCAGTTGGCGTTTCTGTGTGGAGTTTGCATGTTTTTCCTGCCTTCGCGTGGGTTTCCACTGGGTGCTCAGGTTTCCCCCACAGTCCAAAGACATGCGGTACAGGTGAATTGGGCAGGCTAAATTGTCCGTAGTGTATGAGTGTGTGTGTGTGGATGTTTCCCAGAGATGGGTTGCGGCTGGAAGGGCATCCGCTGTGTAAAAACTTGCTGGATAAGTTGGCGGTTCATTCCGCTGTGGCGACCCCGGATTAATAAAGGGACTAAGCCGACAAGAAAATGAATGAATGAATGAATGGCACCAGGTATCCAAATAGATGCCAATGATATATTTGCAAAAACAACCTAAATTATTTGTTCAGCCGCGGAGGTGGGGGGTTCATAAAGTGAAAAGCGGGGAGGGGTTCTGGAAAGTAAAAAAAAAATCCTCTACACCATTTTGAATTTGGACTGCAATACCTAGTTCAACCACAGGGTGTCAAACATACATACTGCACCTTTAAATGCAGGTATAAAACCTTCACCTTCACTTTTTGCTTAACTATGATCACAAGATTACAACATCATCATTACATGAACATTGATCACAGGTACAGGCCTTTTTACCAAAAATAATGGAATACAGCATCAAACAATTCACATTTTAATTCTATTCAGTTCCTTATAGCAGTGTTTCCCAACCCTGTTCCTGTAGGCACACCCACAATACATATTTTGGATGTCTCCCTTATCTGATCCATTCGTTTCAGGTTTTTGAGTCTCTTCTAATGTTCTGTTGAGTTGATTTAAGTATGTTTGATTAGGAAGAGGTTAAAAATGTGTACCGTTGTTGTGTCTTCAGAAACAAGGTTGGGAAATACTGCCTTAGAAGGTAGTGTTTATGTTCATTTTAAAAGATATTTAATATTACAGAAAGTGTTTGATTATTATCTGAAAGTGCTTTTGATTCAATGAAAACAACAAGTTCATAAGATTTATTCATTTAGAAATGCTCCATGGATTAAGTTAAATTAAAAGAACTTATATTTCACTTGGTTTAGATTCACTTCGATTAGGACTGGTTGTTCAGTATGCTTATTCTCATTCTCAAAGTCATTATCTGGGAATCGGACTACATAAACAATGCTTTATGGTTAAAAGAAGTGAGGAATGATAGTCATTTGTGTAGGAATCAGACTGTAATGGCAGAGCTGATTTTTTTTTGTTTCACTAAAAAGGAAAAAGGAGTCAACCAAACATACTGCAACTTTAAATACTGGTATAAAACCTGATGCCTAAAACATTTTGAGCTTATCAACATTTTACCAGGCTAACCACTTGATTGGATTATTAAGAACAGGTGAAAATGCGGCCCTAATGGTGGGTGAAAAGTTCACTTTGTGTTTGTGTGTGTGTGTGTGTGTGTGTGTGTGAGAGAGAGAGAGAGAGAGAGAGAGAGAGAGAGAGAGAGAGATAGAGTGAGGACTTCAGAAAGCTTTGGTTTCTTCAGCTTTTTTTCTCACATGGTGTCAAGGATAGATCCTCTAAGCTCTGATTTAGGGTTCTCGATGTGTGACAGAGTGAATCCTGGGATACGTTTCATGCCATAACGCTCATGCTCCCAAGCCACATTGGTCTCCTGCAAGTTGATCTTCTTATGAACCGTTCCAAATCTTACCCAGGGGAACCTGGCAGAGATTATCTGAAAACAAGGAAAAGAGGGTCAATTTACAACGGCCATTAAACATCGACTCTGACTTCATGCATAATTCAACCATACCTGCTCCAGTTGCTGAATAAAGCTGTACTGAGGCGTGCCAGGCTTAGGTGGCCGCGAAACATGCAGGAAAATCTCATCCCCCGTGCCAAGAGAGTCAAGACAGATAACAAACTCCACATTGTCATGCAAAAGACTGGATTCTGGAAGAGTTGTATCAAAACAGAATGTAAAACCTAATTATTTATTAAAAAATTATTTTGATGTTAAAGTGAACCGTACATTGCTAAGACTTCAGTATGTTCATGTACTTCCAATCGAAATGGAATTTAGAGTAAGGGGCAGGGCTTTCTTTTTGTGCATCACTCCCTCATACCAAACTAACAGTAAGAGGGGTGTGGTTTAGAATATTGTGGCTGTCAAGCTGACATCAACAGAGAAGAACCACCACTCCAAACATGCAAGCAAATGGTCAGACTTTGATTGGAGATCACCAAAACAAGCTTTGTTTTCTAAAAGATTAACTTACATGACGACCCGATCACCAGCAAGGTAGGCTTTGAAGATCATTAAAATAAATGCATTATCCCCCGGACTACAAAATTCTGCCACAATATGAACTACAACTTCCAGAAATCTTGCACTCACCACTCCTGCCACAGGTGACAATCATTTAGGGCCTACTCACACTATGCCATCCGTACCGTGCCCAGGCCCGTTTCCCGAATCGTCTGAGAAGTGTGAGTGTGCTGAATCGGGCTCAAGCGCGGTTCCCTTGGCCGGCCCTGGCCCGGTTGGAAGAGGTGGGCCTGAGCGCGGTTCACTTGGGCTTTGGCGCGGTACTTTCAGCCCGAAACTGAAAGCGAGACGTGACTTTTAAGGGATTGTTTCATATGGATTTATTAATCAATCGTACTGTTCAGTGAACGCAAACTGCCGTAGTTTATTAAAGACGCAAACCCCTCACTGCACGACAGCTGCGCGCCTTCAGCAAACCTCCTCATTCCTGCAGCACGAGGGCTTTATGATTGTTTATAAGCGCCAAAAGTGGCGGATCTGTTTGGCGAAATATCTGTCTGCGTGTCACCGCATCCCTAAGGACTGTTTGGCGAAATATTTGACTGCATGTCATTGCATATCAAACGACTGAAACGATATAACTAGAGAAATCTCCACTGTGCTGAGTGAGAGCGCTTCTCACTGAACAGCTCAGCAGCGATGACGTAAGCGTGCAGAGGCTCGATTGTGGTGTGAGTGCGGGCCGTCGGGGAAGGCGGGAGGGGGACAAGTGTGCTTTGGCCCGGTTCGAGGCAACTGTACCTAGTGTGAGTATGGCCTTTGACACTGACACACACACACACACACCTGAAGCTCAAGATTGACTCATTACTTTGACTATTTATACACCTCACATTCTCACGCTTCAAAACCCCACTCTACAGTGACACTTAGTGGTAATTTTTTTATGTATTGCACTCGAAAAGCTTCAGCAAAGAATAGTTGAACAAATTGAGATATTAAAACCCACTTTGTAGAATTGAACCTTCGAGTGATTTAGTGGAGCAGTAAGGGTTCCTGACTACCATGCATGGATAGTGGGTTCGAGTTCAGGCTGATATAGCTATTTTGAAATGCGTTGATATCAGTTTGAAATGCTTTGTTCTTGTATCGTTTTGTTTCAACAATGGTCTGACATCCGAATAAACACTTTGTTGATAAATGTGTCTTGTTTTGATCATAAAACAGGGTTGTTGCTAGATCAGACACGGTTGTGGCCTGAAGTTAACAAGAATTATTTATATTATTAATTAAATTTCCCAGTGTATTTTATTAACGTCTACCCATAACCTAAACCCAACGATCACAGTACTGTAAAAATATTAATTATTGTTTTACAGTGTTACAAAAATTATGGTAAAATGATGGATATCAGCAGCTGTATCCTATCTAGACTACACCATAAAACAACATGATTAAAATACATAATATCATGATTTTGGAGTATTTGTACAAGTCGGGATTCAAACTCAAAAGTCATTTGAAGCATAGTAGCAACGTTCGCACACACGGTCCACTAGGCCATTGGTTCCCAAAGTGGGGGTCGGGACCCCCCTAGGGGTCGCGCTATAATGAAGAGGGGTCGCCTGGTGATTTCCAAAAATCAATTTATTTTCAATTAACCACTAGAATTACCATTTTTTACTGAAGAGAAAAAAATTGTTGTTTATAGTTGCATGCAATATGGCTACTATAGTAGCTTATAGTTACTAGTTCTATTGGATTGCGACCCCTGGGGTAATTACATAATATTAAAGACACAGCAATAGCGTCAGATGCAGCAGATTGATTTTATGGCACCAGGTTAAACTTTCTGGCCTATTTACAGCACTGACATACATTAAAAAAAATTAAACGAAGAATAGACTTGGGTCTATTGGAGTGTGTGCGCCATTGCATGCAAGGTTTCTGTATTTATAACCACCTCACAGGATATTGGGGGTCACAAGTCACTGGCATTGTCATTTTTGGGGTCGCAGGCTCAAAAGATTGGGAACCCCTGCACTAGGCCATAGGAGACACATGCTTATTACTGACCCTGTCAGTCAAATGCAGATTCTCCAGGTTTTGAAACACTTCTGAAATGCTTTGAATCGCTTTAGTCACATGACCAGGTGTTTCGAAACACTTTAGTCACGTGACCTGGGTGTTTCGAATCATGCTTAGGTGCAGTGTTTCGAAACCCTTGCGCTTTGGGATCTCAAAACTGTGTCGAAACGTCAGTTTCAGGTCAGCCATCCCTATTTATTTCCAGTAGCATTACAAAGCATATCATTGCCTTGCCCAGACCCGGCGCTACAGGGGGGCAAAAGGGGGCATTGCCCTCTCAGAGATAATTTATGCCCCTCAGTTATAATAAAGGATTAGATCTTTAAGGAAAGTTTTTCTGTCATTAAACACTCCCGTCATTCCAACCTTCAGAACACAAATTTAGATATTGTATATTATGAAAATAAAAATCCTCTTACTCATGCACTATATAGGCCTATTTCCTTTACAGCACTGTAAACTTTGCAAGCCGATCATCTTTATAGGCATTTATAGGCATGTGTCCTTTAAAATGCCCCCTCAGTTATGACATCCTGGCGCCGGGCCTGGTCTTGCCTTGCCCGGTTTTCTGACCCTCGCCCTGTTAACTATTTCATGTTGTATAGAACTGATCTCTTTGCCTGTGACCCGGACTATTCTTTTAGATTACCAGCATGCTTCTGTTTGTTCCTGTTTGACCATTGCCTGCCTGACCAAGCTGAAATTAGACTGCGTTTGGACCTTCACCTCTATTGTCACCCGACTCCTTATACTACGCACGGATTGCACTAGCAGAATAAGCACTGTAAATTCTGATTTCAAGGTATACTTTGGCAATAGTTTACATACCTGCATGGTCCATGTTTTCCTCCAACCAATGCTTAGTCCCAAGAAAGTTATATTTCCCACCACCAGTCAAGGAGAATAAAAGATGGTATCTAAAAGATGCGATGCAAAACACAGTAATAGAAAAAGGATGAACAAGAATCAGTTGATCTATATATCATCAAGCTATTGTGATCATGATGGCAATTAACTAAATAATTTTCCTAACAAAAACTTTAGGTAAATATATAAATACTGACGGAGCCTGGCTTCGTGGATTACTGTTGAGACGATGAAAGAGTCGAACCAACTCGAGAAGAATAGCGACACCGCTGCCATTAGAGTCTGCACCATACGCCAGCCACTAAAACACATTTACCATGTCAAAACACGGTCGGCTACAGGGAAAATAGCTGAAGAATCTCCAAACCAAGTTCATTGTTTTCATTGTACAATTTGCCAGATGGTAACTGTAAAACATGATTACCAGTGGGAACATTTTAACATGTGAACCTGTAAAACACAGGAATAATTAAAAGCTTAACTGTGATCGCAAGATTACGACAGCATCATTACATGTACATTAAGCAAAGGTACAGGTCGTTAACCAAATATGGCATTGAACATTTCACAATTTAATTCTATTCAGTTCCTTCAAGCAGTGTTTTCCAGAGGCACACCAATAGTACATATTTTGGATGTCTCTGACCTGTAGCTTTCTGGTTTTGGAGTCTCTTCCAATGTTCTGATGAGTTGATTCAGGTGTGTTTGATTAGGAAGAGGTTGAAAATGTGTACTGTCGGTGTGCCTTCGGGAACACTGTTGGGAATCACTGCCTTAGAGGTTGTGTTTATGTTCATTTTTAGAGATATTTAACATTACAGTTAACTGAAAGTGCTTTTGATTCAGTGATAAGAACAGGTTCATGAGAGTCATTAATTTAGAAATTATATATTAGATAATTAATATATTAGATCCAGAAAACAGATTTAAGATAAAGATGCAGATTTATTTCCCTGAAAAAGAATTCTAAGATATCTAATTGTGAGTATTTGATTTGATTTTGATACACTAACATGAAATGATTTTTAAGATTTATTCATACAGGAATTATACTGTTAGACCGGTATAATTTTGACTCACTACAAAAAAAAAGGCTTGTATGAGTGATTCGTTTGGGAGTCAGATGACCCTGATAACAATTTGCAGGCTTGATTCAGTAAAAAATGTTAGTGTAATAATATTTATTAGATTGAAAAACAATTATACTATACTTGTTAAACAAGATGGTTTGATTCATTAAAAAGAACAGACTTATGGAAATGGTCAGACTAGACTTAGTTTACTTAAAAGGACCCAAAAACATAAGACTCATTTATTCAGCATTCTAAGTACACTTGTAGAGCTGTATGGTTTAGAGTTTTGCTTCTGATTCATATGAGTCATTTGGCAACCAGAATAAACTGGTAACACTTTGGAGGTTTGATTCACTGATCTGATAATGTTCACCCATTTGAGAATCAGTTCAACTGATGCTGTTTTGATCCTTTACAAAGAACTTTCTTATACGAGTCATTTATTCTTTGCAGATTTGATTCACAAAAAAAAAAAAAACAGTTCATAATATCCATAGGCTTGGGAATCATTTTAACACTATTATAAATGCAAAACAAAGATTTGAATTAAATATAGAGTGTACAACACTGTTTCCTTATTCAAGAAAGAAAGAAAGAAAGAAAGAAAAAAAAGAAAGAAAGAAAGAAAGAAAAGAAAGAAAGAAAGAGAAAGTAAAGAGGTTGATTGGAGGAGGCTCATTCTTTATCCTTGCGCTGCAGATGCTCTGTTTAACTGTTTTCTCGCTAGTGAAGTGTTCAGTTTTTCTACTTACAAAGTCTGCCATGTAAATAACAAATGCTCCATGGCGCAACACAACTGACTCTTAAAGGGAATGGGAGATTGGACTCTGATTGGTTTATTCTCAAAACACACCCATAACTCATTAATGGAATAAGCACAACCCTGTTAGACCATGTGCCGCTGCGCAGAGTGTATTTTTCCATCCTTAAAGTAGCAAAAGTGGATTCGGACACGCCCTTAATGCTTTAGCGCCCTGCACTTTAGACTTTGCGCCTATATCATTAAAATAAAGCCCTATAATGGCAGAGCTGTATGTTTTTGATTCACTACAAAGGAACAAGAAGTCATTCTTAGGTCATAAAACTGGTTCAGCTGAATACATTTGGTTCACTGAAAAGAACTGAATCATTAGAACCATTTGTTTGTAAATCCACACTGATAACTTTTTTTTTTTTTAAGTTTTGATTGCTCAAAATGAATCCCCAACACTAAATTAAATACATATTTTAACTGGTTGTTTATTTAGGAATCAGACTATAATGGCAGAGCTTTATGTTTTTGATTTACCACAAAAAAAAGGGAGTCATTTTAGGTCATAAAACTGGTTCAGCTGAATGCATTTGATTCACTGAAAAGAACTGAATCATAAGAATCATTTGTTTGTAAATCTACACTAATAAAACCTTTTTATTTTAAGTTTTGATAGTGTAAAGTGAATCCCCAACACTAAATTCAGTACATATTTTAATTGGTGTAACTTTGAGAGGCCGGTTATATAAATATATTAATTTCAGACCAAAGTGTTTGAAAAGGGCAGTTCACACAGCAAGTGAACCAACTGACAACATGCATTAATCATTCTGAATCGGGTTTGAAGGGAGTGTGATTTATTATTATGTGACCAAAAAAAATGATTAAGCATTTATGAAAAAGGTCCCTTCAGTCGAGTTGATCTGTTTGTGTGTGAGTGTGTGTATCACTTACAGGAGCAAGACCGAACGTGTCAAAATGGGCTGTAATTACAATAGTGGGTGGGTCTTCTCCAGCTCCAGGAAGTACTCCCTTAAAGTGAAGCAATAAAAGGACTTGACGGACAGGTACAATTATAACTGAACACTATAATGTTGCAGGGAACAGGGTAGAGTTTCTGTGTGTGGCCTGCTGTCATTCTCACCTCTAAAGTAATGATGCTGGTGTCAGTAATGGGCTTGATGGGGGAATTATTGCTCACTAATATTTGGAAGGCAGTGGATGTGATCATACTACGGAGAACTGAAAAACAAAAAAAATAACGTTTGAATTTGTGAGTTTAAAAAATCAGAGTAATACAAATATTTACTTTGCTTTATAAAATGCTTCAATGGTATTTGTTTAATATTTATGCATTTGTGAATTACGTAGTTTATTTATTTGTTTGTTTATTTATTTATTTATTTATTTATTTATTTATTTATTTATTTGCTTGTTTAATTAATTACATAGTTAAGTATTTCTGTATTTATTTATTTACTTGCTTGCTTACTTGATTACATGATTATTTATTTATTTATTCATTCATTCATTCATTCATTCATTTATTTATTTATTTATTTATTTATTTATTTATTGATATATGTATTTGCTTGCTTGTTTACTTAATTACAGATTTATGTGTTTCTGTATTTATTTATTTACTTGTTAACTTGCTTACATGTTTATTTATTTATTTATTTGCTTGCTTGTTTACTTAATTACAAATATGTGTGTTTATTTACTTGCTTGCTTACCTATTTATTTATTTAATTATTTATTTATTTATTTTTACTTACTTGCTTGCATATTTCTTTCTGTTTTTTATTTGTTTATTTACTTATTTATTTATTTATTTTATTGCTTGCATGTTCATTCATTCATTTTCTTGTCAGCTTAGTCCCTTTATTTATCTGGGGTCACCACAGCGGAATGAACCGCCAACTAATCCAGCACGTTTTTACGCAGCAGATGGCCTCCCAGCAACAACCTATCTCTGGGAAACATCCACACACTCATTCATACACACACTCATACACTACGGACAATTTAGCCTACCCAATTCACCTGTACCGCATGTCTTTGGACTGTGGGGGAAACCGGAGCACCCGGAGGAAACCCACGCGAACGCAGGGAGAACATGCAAACTTATATACAGAAACACCAACTGAGCCAAGCCAAGCCGAGGTTCGAACCAGCGACCTTCTTGCTGGGAGGCGACAGCACTACCTACTGCGCCACTGTGTCACCTACTTACTTGCTTGTTTACTTGCTTGTTTGTGTACTTAATTACAAATTTATGTATTTACTTGCTTATTTGCTTGTTAATTTGCTTATTGTTTATTTATTTAGTTAATTAATTAAAAATATTTATTTATTTATTTATTTATTTATTTATTTATTTATTTATTTATTTATTTATTTATTTATTTATTTGAGACCCCTTTGAAAACTTGAAATTGCATCTCAAGGGGTTATCCTTGATTGGCCAAATCAGCCATGTCACCCTGCAGCCCAAGACCGGTTACTCACTGAAGCTAAGCAGGGCTGAGCCTGGTCAGTACCTGGATGGGAGACCACTAGGGAACACTAGGTTGCTGTTGGAAGTGGTGTTAGTGAGGCCAGCAGGGGGCGCTCAACCTGTGGTTTGTGTGAGTCCTAATGCCCCAGTAAAAGTGAAGGGGACACTATACTGTCACTGGGCGCCGTCTTTCGGATGAGACGTTAAACCGAGGTCCTGACTCTCTGTGGTCATTAAAAATCCCATGGCACTTCTCGTGAAAGAGCAGGGGTGTAACCCCGGTGTCCTGGCCAAAGTCCCTCTATCGGCCCTTAAGATCATGGCCTCCCAATCATCCCCTTCCACCGAATTGGCTCTATCACTGTCTCTCCACTCCACCAATAGCTGGTGTGTAGTGAGCGCACTGGCGCCGTTGTCCTGTGGCTGCCGTCGCATCATCCAAGTGGATGCTGCACACTGGTGGTGGTGTGGAGAGACCCCCCCTCATGATTGTGAAGCGCTTTGGGTGTATGGCCATACACAATAAATGCGCTATATAAATACACATTACACATTACATTTTTTACATTACATCCTCCTTTCAATAAAAATGTGTAATTAATTAGTTTATTTTTATTTATTTATTAAAGTTGCATATACTGCAGTCATACTGATTATTGTGATGTGTTTAAGAAAAAAGGACTGATGTGTTTCAGTCCTTCTACTGCAATACTTTAGTTCAGTGTGAACCTCATTATTTGCGACATTTACAAGCAATTTTAAAGATAATTCTCTTTATGATACACTAAAACACAAGTAGATTTTAATGTTCACTTGAAAATAAATGAATCGTGTAAGATTACTTTTTCTGTTATCTTGTATGTTTTATTATAAATAATCACACATTTTCAGAGTTAGCTAATTGAGAATTATTATTATTTTAAAATCGTTGAAAAAATTTATCAACAAATGTAATTGAACAGCCAAACAAATTTAGATGTCACCATAAAATTAAAGCACAAACGTTTTTTTCTACACAAATAAAAGCCTATTAAATGCAAGTAAAGTGTTTGCTTTGATGTTTTACAATGTGAAAATACAGTGTCAGATTATTGGTGAAAGAATGAAAAAATTATCAATCAAAATAACAGATATGTTTATCTAAAAATTAAACAACATACTTACTCTGACCTGTGCTTATTAAAATATAAAAAAATAATAAGTGATCTAAATTGTATTGTATTTCAAAGGATTAAAAACATCCTGCTGACATAAAAATATTGGGAACATTTAAAAAGACAGTTAATTATTATTTAAAAGTCTTTCCATGAGGCCACAATATTCTTTTTTTTAAATAGGTGTACGTATTATATAAAATATTAGTACAAATGCATAATATCCATTAATTGTTATTCAGAATAAGAAAAAAATAACATTGTCATCTTCTTTTAACCATATATTGCTCAATATATCATACATAATCAAAAAATTCACATTCAAATTGAGTGGCTGCAGCATTTACACTAAAGCATAAAAAAAAACATCAATTTATGTATTTATTTATTTTTTTGTTTGTATGTTTGAGCTCTCACCTCTCACCAGCACAGAAGCAGACTTGGATGCCACAGCCTGATTGACTTCTTCATACATACAGAGAAGCTGCTCATCCTCAGGGACAACATACACCGGCAAGATGGTCTCCTCCTGCAGGATCTGAGCTTCAGCCACCATGAAGCCCTACAGACGGTTGGAAAAAATCATTTACTGACCTTTAGCTAATCAGTTTGGGGTATTGGGGTGATATAATGTAATGTGCTCCATTCAATGATCTCAAAGTAGCCTATAGTAACCTATAAGTGCATTTACATGTACAATCTTAACCTGATTATGTTCCTTGCATAAGGGTAATTAATAACAACTTTTTATTTTTATTCAAAATTATATGTTTGCTGGATGGCTTTATTAAATGGTTTATAAAGCACAATAATGACTTTCTAGATACTTCATTCATTTTAATAGATACTAAAATAGCCATTTTGCCTCTGATGGGTTGCGGCTAGAAGGGAACATGCTGGATAAGTTGGCAGTTCATTCCGCTGTGGTGACCCCGAATTAATAAAGGGACTAAGCTGAAAAAATAAATAAATGAAAATGAAATGGCCAACTCAACAGAAATATTTGAAACCTCTTAATTATGTTCTAATGGTTTTGGCCACTGCTGTACATATCAAGAGTATTAGTGTGCAAGTGTGAAGTGAATGACCTGCACTGTCTCCTCTTGTACAGACGAGAGATTTTGAGGTAGCAGGATCAAAACTGCTGCTGCGTTCTGTTTTTTGGCCTCCAGGAATCTCTCTGTGGAAAAATCGAGTAGCTTCATGATCACACAGCGGCGGGTCAAACTCGTGTCTGCTGCCGATCTTGCCTCCGCCACCACAATAGCGCCACGACAGCCTGATGGGTGAAGCTGAAGGTGTAAATCGCAATATCACCTCTGCACATTCAGGCCTACAATAAAAAAGACTGTGCTTTAAAGAGAAAGTTCACCCAAAAATAAAACACCATTTAGCCTACTCACCCTCAAGTTCCTGTGTGTTTCTTTTTTTCTGCTGAACACAAAAGAAGATATTTTAAAGAATGTTGGTTACCAAAGTGTTGTTTGTCCCCATTGACTTCCATTGTATTTTTCCCATCTGTGAAAGTTAACAGGGACCATCAGGTTTATGATTAACAACATTCTTTAAAATATAGTCTTTTGCATCCAGCAGATAATAATAAACCGTGCAAGATTGGAACAACTTGTGTGAGTAAATGGTGAATACATTTTTAATTTAGGGGTGAACTGTCTCTTTAAGGACTGTGAACACCAAGTATGATAATTAATAAAAAGCTTCTCCTTTCTCTACTAATTCCGTCAATTCACCCATTCGCCACACAGTTCACTCTAAAAGACCTCAAAAAGGTCTAGGATAACTTGAGGATGAACCATTTTGGGTGAAATGTCCCTTTAAAAAGTATTTTTTTCATATGCATGTTTGGTCAGGGGCGGATTTTACGAAAACAAAATATAATCATGTCTTGATTTTTAATTATTTTATTAGGACAGGTCTGAATTTGCTTAGACAAAAGTCTATCACTTAACAGAAATAATGTAAAGTGTAAAATATAAAGTCATAGTGCAGGGGAAAAAGAATTAATATTGTGTATGACTCCCATGAGCTTGATGGACTTATTAATAAAGTCATCTGGAATGGCAAAGACAGCATTCTTGCAGGACTCCCAGAGTTTATTGAGATTCTTTGGATTCATCTTTAATGCCTTCTCTTTCATCTTACCCCATACAAGCTCAATAATGTTCATGTCTAGTGATTGGGCTGGCCAATCCTGGAGCACCTTGACCTTCTTTGCTTTCAGGAACTTTGATGTGGAGGCTGAAGTATGAGAAGGAGCACTATCCTGCTGAAGAGTTTGCCTTCTCCTGTTTTTTGTGATGTAATGGGCAGCACAAATGTCTTGATACCTCAGGCTGTTGATGTTGCCATCCACTCTGCAGATCTCTCTGCACTCGACCTATACTGAATGTGACTCCAAACCACGATTTTTCCTTTACCAAACTTGACAGACTTCTGTTAGAATCTTGGGTCCATGCAGGTTCCAGTAGGTCTTCTGCAGTATTTGTGATGATCGGGATGCAGTTCAACAGATGATTCATCAGAAAAACCTTCTGCCACTTTACCAAAAGACCAACTAGAAGTCATGTTATTATTTGTTGCTTTTACAACTGTGTTTGACAACAAGACTTTTGTCAGATATTGTATATACATCTTTTGTTTAATCAAATGCACCCCCCATTCCTAATCATGAAGTAGTCCAGCAGTCAAATCAAGTAAATATTTAGTTTTAAAGATGAAATAGTGTATCATTTTTACTTGTGAATTCATTTTAAGAAAACAAATCATTTAAAAGTTTCACAAGATATCCTTTATATGGTATTATTATTTTGCATTAAGATAAAATGTAGAAGAGGAGATGAGTGATGAGAGACAAACTGCAAATTAAACAAATAAATTAAATTTTAAAGGTGCATTTTGGGACTTTAAGGCCTAAAATTTTGTAGGGCCTCCAAATCACTAAATCTGCCCCTGTGCTTGGCGATAAACTGTCTGAAAGGATATGAGTGTGAGAAATGATGGCCGGATGTTGGTTTTTGAGTGGTTGTGGTTTTCTTTGTTGTTGTGTTACCATGTTTGTGTTGATGTAGGTTGTAGTGCTGCATCCTGTAGGCGTTGAACTCATATGAAGACGCAGCAGGAAGAGCAGACGCATGCAGGAGATGCACTGAGAGCAGCAGCAGCGCCGCCACTGACGAGCTTCTCACAGTCATCTTCGCAACACACATCTGAGTCCAACACACTAACCAACAACACATCTGTCAAACAAAGAAGATGGATTATCAAATACAACAATACACCTTTATTTATTATAAGTGTCCAAATCCTTTTATTTCTGGGACACTTTTTGGACAAATAATGCAATGTAGAAGTTTTATTATGAGTATTATTATGATTATTAAATTGATTTATTTAAACATGCATATGCTAGATTTACTGAAAACAAAAAAGGTCATTAAATTTACTCCGTTTTTTATGTAAGTTGTTGCACTCATGAGCAATGTTGTTGCTTTTTACAAAAATAATCAGACATATTGATTATATTACCATAATTTAACTGGTATATTTTTCATAATTTACAGAATGATTATGACTGTTTTAATATAATATAATATAATATAATATAATATAATATAATATAATATAATATAATATAATATAATATAATATAATATAATATAATATAATATATGTTATTATGTAAATTGTTAATATAAAACAACCCCTATCATTTCTAAAAATCAGAATAACCCATCATCTCCAAGCAAACAGGCAGTTTTCACCAAAAGATAATATTATGCATGGTGTAACTTCTGTAATTATGCATAATATGGACACAATTTACTGAGCAATAACAATAATTGCTGAGTATCAAATCCCACCTGAGCACTTTCCACTAGTACGCTAATTATATTGAGATTTGCTGCCATATTTACAGCTAAACTAAACATCCAGCAGATGTAATTAAATATTAGCAGAATATAAAGGTCCACCGTGGCCCTGTGGAGACTGTAACTCACCCAAACTCCACGATAGATGGTCCTCGTGTGCAAAACGCTCCGTCTTCTGCTCTGAATAGGATGTGATGTCCAAAGCATGGCCGGAACGAGGCTTAAAGAGGGCCGCAGGTAAGCCTTTCGCACCATCTGGCCCAGACGGGGATAAAGCTAGGCTAATCAGACCTCTCCTCCAATCCCACAATACACTTACAAGTTATAATGTATGTCATTAATGAAATCTAAACCCCAATACTGTAAGAAATATGGCTGAAAATAGGTAAAATGCTAGTCAACATGTTATACAAACAATGAATGAAAATCAAGCAGCTTATAGTAACTTTTTTTTGTTCAGTTTAAAATACTTTAAATATTTTCAAAATGTTATCAACTTCACAAAGATATGATATTGGATTTGTGTTCATTAGACATTCTGAACATTGACTTAAAGGTGCTGTATGTAAGTTTTTGACTCTTCTAAAGCATAAAAACACCATAATGTGTTTGCAGATATTTAAGAAACATGCCAAGTAAACATTCTTGTTTATCTGAAAACAATACTGAAGTCAGATATTCTGCTATGAATCAGATATTATTCAAAGTGTTTCCTGTCTTTGTTTTGGTTCATTTAACCTGCAATGACAGTTGAGCCAATTATATTTCTGTACCCCAGGTTGCCTTGGTGGAAAACCGCGTATTCCATTTATTCAGAAAAGCTCTCATAGCATGTGTCCGTGACCAAAATATATAAACATAAAGTTGAAGTCAGAATTATTAGATTTTTTTTTTCTTATTGAAATATTTCCCAAATGATGTTTAACATTCAATAATATATATTAATCGTTTATTTGACATTTTAGCCTTCGTTGCCAGGAAAAACATACTGATAAACTGGATCAGTGACAAACCCCCATCTTTGAAAGGGTGGCACAATATTATTAGGGAAATGATTCCCTTAGAATTTCTTACCTGTGTCATCCATATGTCTACTGAGGCTTTACATCAAGTCTGGATTCCATACTTAGACCTTATTGATGCTTCTTTAAGCTGCATTTTGAGCTATGGTATGTCATAATTAAATTTATGTGTTTTATATGTGTATGTGTGTACTTTATACGTGTATGTGTGTGTGTGTGTGTGTGTGTGTGTGTGTATATATTTTTATATATATGTGTATGTATGTGTATGTATATATATATACACACACACACAACATATATATAGTAGTTTTATTATGCATATATGTACATATTTTATTTATTAATTAATTAATTATTATTATTATTATTATTTGTATTATTATTTTAATTTTTTTTTATTTTATTATTATTATTATTATTATTAATTTTTTTATTTTTATTTTTTTATTATTTAGCGTTGCATTGTTATAAATGGGCATTGTCTGTTGGTGTGTTTCAATGTGTTTTGTAATTAATGGTTAAAATGTTAATAAAAAGATGCAAAAAATAATAATAATAATATATTATTTTGATTAGTGATTATTAGAGAACTATTATTTTGAGGGCGACGTCACGAGCTCAGATTTGGTTGATTAATCATAGGAATTGGGGCATTCAGCACCACATACATGTGTGTATAATGATTTTTTAAGTCGTTTATCTGTTTTTCTACCCTAAACCAAAATACGAAAATCGAGACAAAATCTTGTTGTTGTTTTTTGTAAGCCGTTTTCTTAGTTTTTCTTTTTATGTTTAAAAAAAGGATATGGAATGAACGGAAAATACCGTGACTGTCAAAAACAGCCACTAACATACTGATAGGGTGGTCAACTTGAACTTAAAGAAACAAATGCAGTGAGGTGATGTCATGGTGTAAACCAATTCAGAAATAATCTGACTACAACCACACAAAATATATACATTTAAATATTTTCTACAGCCCTTATGGTTTAAAAGTTATTAAAATAAACATATTGTGCAAATCTACCCAGTTGGTGGCGCTACAGGGTTTGGGTCAGCAACTTCAAATTTGCTGCGTTTAATTTTAAGACTCTTCTCTATCTGTACGCTAAATTTCATAACTCTCCGCCAAATTTTTCAATGGGCTGCTACAGTAGAAAAAGCAGTCATTTTTCTGTCGACATACCAAACGCATAAAAACTCACAGGACAACAGTGCTCCAATTGTATATTTCAGCTGTATTTACTGATATGATTCACTACACGGAACAACAAACATTGTTAAATACTGGTATGGAAACTGCTCACGCTTTACAATCATACTCAGCAACAGAAGGGGAGAGAATTCAGAAAAAGAAAATGAACCAAAAATAGTTGAAAAAGTCATGTGTATCAATAAATTAAAAACATAGCACTGGCAATAAATAACATGACCCACTGTATAGCTTGACTTAAGGCATACTCTACTTCAGTGTAGTAACAGAGAGTGTTGAACCAAAGCAGAGACACAAAGGGATTACAGACATCTTCATTCATCACTTCATCACGTCAGTCTTATGGCACGTCAATATATATGTACCATGACAGCTTAAAATGGCAGACAAGGGGCTTTTTATCCCATTTTTTATGGTGAGCTCACAGAACAGGCATTTTGCAGGTTATATTGCTACGCTAAGGGCTAAACCATAATGGCAATTATTTTCCCTCAAATAAAATAAACAATGGCATCGGTAAACTGCGTAACACTAGCAAAGTATAATGAATAGACCTTGACATGGCAGCGTAGTATAAAACATTTGCCTGCACATTAATAAAGTAATACAGCAAGATTTTGGAGATATGCGTTGTGTTTTGTATCGACGAATAAAGAGTAAAAATCTAATGTTTTGAAAGAGTATAAGTGATATGCCAGCCTGATCTCACGATGAAAACATAACTATTTTACGCTTAGTCCGTTTAGTGGCTAACTCGTACTAATTCGTACGAGTTCAGTCATATAAAATTTGTATGATTTTAAAAAGGAGGTGTGGCACCAAACCCCACCCTAAACCCAAGCATCATTGGGGGATAAGCAAGTCGTACAGAATTGTATGAATGAGATTGTACAGTTTCATACGAATTAGCTACTAAAAGTTACGAATTGCCGTGAGAGTGTGTTGGATATGCTGATCAACAATGTTGAATATTTTAAAAGCTTGAATTTGATTCCACACATTTGTCCCAAAAATTTGGGGCAAAATTTTTTTTAAATGTTTTCAAATTTCTTCTATGGTAACCAAGGTGGATTTTATAGGTTCGAAAATAAATTAAATTAAATTAAATTAAAATGATCTAGTTTTGTGTATAGTGTTGTATAAGTTAAAAACGGTAATATTGTGAAATATTATTATATTTTAGACAAGTAAGGTTATTTAAATGTCTGATATGGTAATCAAGGCTGATTTTATTGGATCGAAAATACACAAAAAAGCTACTATTTAAAATGATCTAGTTTTGTATATTCTGTAGTATAAATAAAAACAGTAATATGGTGAAATATTATTAAAGTTTAGACATTTAAAGTTGTTTAAATGTCTCACATGGTAGCCCAGGCAGATTTTATTGGATCAAAATTTGTAAAAATGCAAATATTTAAAAAGATATTCTGTATATTGCGTTGTAAATTTAAAAACGGTAATATTGTGGAATTTGCAGATTTAAAGTTATTTAAATGTCATGTGATTCTATTTACTTTTATCTAAAAGTAAAGTCGTTTTCATGAAGGAAATTTTATAAAAGAGTCCAATTGAACCAAACTGATTCAAATAATTGAAGGAAAAATGGTTCTATGGTTCTATTAAGAGCACAAACCTGAGTGCTAATTTGGACTGATGATGGCACTAGATGTATTTAGTTATAGACAATAAAAATGCTGTGTTCAATGTTCAGACTGTTCTCTATCTCTCTGCCAAATTTCATATATTTAAACCATCCAGCCCTATGGTATGGTGGCCCCCAAGACTCATTTCCCCTTCTTCAAATTGTTTAGTTTTTCTTCACTACATACTCAAGTCTTGCAGGATTAGAAACTTTAAATACGAAAAGCATTAAAAAAATAATAATAATAAATCATTTGTCACATTCTAAAAGTTTTCCCTCAGTTTTATTCATCATGATGCTGAATAAGAACCCTAAATGTATGTAATATAGTGTACAAAACGTGAAATATTAGATTATTATACCACTGTATTGTGATTTGCATTTAGACATTCTCGTACTTTACTATTGTATGGCGCTCTATGCATTTAATAATGGCTGACAATGGTTGCTACGCACATTGAAGACAATAAGGTGCTCTTGAAGTTTTACAAAAACAACATTCGACAAACAGAAAAAGGAACGGTACGATCTTTAAATGAGTTTAAGGATGAATAACAGATGTTATATTAGGCATTGACTCAAAGAGCTGAGATTAATTTAGATTTTTGTTTAAAAAAAGGCATCAAACTGTAGCAATACAGCAAACACAGACTATCCTGTTCTTCAACATCTCACAAAATGCTACTGCACTTAAAAGACGAGAGCATTAAGAGTAAAACTGATTTCTGTCGTCATTTAGAGTGCTGGAAATAGAGTTTTTACACCGCATTTTATGCATTTTGGCACAAATTGGATGATCACAATCTATAGCCTTGTTATCTTGTTATTGATGTCAATGATATATCCGGCAGCTGTTATTAGAGCAGTGGTGAAAAACAGAGAAATCAATTCTGTATCGATTCTAAGATTTTCAACATGTCACTGTTTTTCCTTGAATTGATTCTGAGCTCAGTCTTTAACAGCAGATGGCGCTCTATGCTTTACTAACAGCCGTACTCGGCTTGCCTCCAATTCTCTACAAATACACATTGAAGCTAAAATAATCAGCAATAAAGTTAGGAAAGTACCAGAAATTTACAAGAGTGCTAATAGTGAACTGTGACAAATCGTAACTTGCAGAAAGCACAAGCGCTCTTCATTGTAATTGTTTGAGTCTATGATTAAAAAAGTAGCCCAGAGCGCCATCTGCTGTTTCAATTGTGACTGCCGATGCTTTTTTTTTTTTTTTTTCATCAGAATTTTGGAGCAATTCGAGCTCTAGCTGCTATCATATTCAAGTAAATCAAAGAAAACTTCGTTCTCCTGCCAACACATTGCAACTTCTCTCAAAACAACTCACAATAATTAAATGTGAAGAAGACTGTACCGAATAATCCTCAATGTATTGTGTAGAGTTACATTTCTATACTCATAAAATTATTTTAGCTGCTTGTTCAAGCTACTTATCTAAAATGAGCTGAATCAACACAATTCCTGAGTTGTTTTTTGACAACTTAATTGTTTTATGTTCAATCTACTTACATTTGTAAAAACATTTAAGTTTACTTAAATAATGTGTTGGGGCAACATGAAGGAATTGTGTGGAACCCAGCATTTTTAACACTGTACACTGTAAAAAAAACAAGGTTCCACACAAATTTATTCATGTTGTCCCAACACAAACCAATTAAGCTAATTTAAGAAATTTAAGTGGATTCAACATGAACCAATTAAGTTGTTCCAAATAAATCTCAACGTGTCCTTTTAAAGTTAATTTAAAATAAGTAGTTTGAACAAGCAGAATTTAGTTTTTTTAAGTGTAGCGTATTCTCTTGAACTGATTTCAATTCCATTAGTGCAGTTGAACTGTGTTGGCTTTATGTGCAGCAACACTCAAATATAGTCTGAATTAACAATTACATCCTGTCACTATCATTGCAGACCAGTGTCCTCAGCACGGGTATCTCAAATAAAAGTGCTCATATTACAACCTAGACTCAATGGAAAGTGTACCTCAGCCTTCATTTTTGCAAAATTTAAAATATTTTGCTCTGGGTATGTTTCATTGCACGTTTAAGGTGGCAAATCAACTAGAGGGCGCCATCTACATTTTTGCAAATTTGAATTACGTTAGGGGCGGCACACTGGCTCATCGATGGGCATTGTCGTCTCACAGCAAGAAGGTTACCAGTTTGAGTTCCGGCTGGGCCAGTTGACATTTCTGTGTGGAGTTTGCATGTTCTCCCAAGGTTCGTGTGGGTTTTCTCCGGGTGCTCCGGTTTCCCCCACAAATCCAATGACATGACATTCACCTATAAACAAAATTGGCTGTAGTGTATGAGTGTGAATGTTAGAGTGTATGGATGTTTACATTGGTGTGGCTGGAAGGGCATCCGCTGCATATGCTGGAATAGTTCGCAGTTCATTCCACAATGGCAACCCCTAATATATAATGGAATTAGCCAAAGCAACATGAATGAATGAATAAATGAAATATGTTATTTAGGGTAGGCTTTACTGTATATTTCAGATACACATTCTTCTTTTACATGTCAACAGGACAGCAGGGCTTGTGCAGATCACTAGACTAGCATATCACTGACCCAACCAATAGTGTTTTCAAAAGCAAACGTAAGAGAAAAATTGCACTGCGACCAGGTAGTTTTACCTTAATTTTACTTTGCTTTCATCTCTTTTGTGGAACTGTTTCACCGAACGCAGACCCAAACGCTTTGCATCACAAGTATATTGTACAACGTGAGCTACCGAAGAAACGTTTTTGACGGCAAATCATAAGACACCGTTAAGTTGATTTGTGGTATTTATTTGATATATTTAAATAATCATTAGTGTGAAATGGAACAGAAGTTTTAAATTGATTTTACCTAGTTTCACAAAAAATGTAGGCCGCCGCAGATATTTTCAATGAGCCTGTGTTGCCATATTTTGCTTTCAAAATATGTGTTCAATGTAATAATTTGTGAGGGTAAACAAAAAAGTGCATGATATATGAAGTTATTGTCTTTCAAAAGAGCCAACAAGTCTGAACTGCATAAAATGAGTCTTCAGTAACTCCAGTCTGACTTGCAGTACAAACTTAAATAGGTTTTGTAACAAATGTCCATAAAGCCAGCCTATTATCTTCACTTGCAAACAATGTCTAATTTGAAATCAAATGCTGTATTTGTAGATGAGACCTGGAGTAGTTTGGTGTTGAGTTGTCGATTTTGTTCACTGTGCCTTGAAAGCAAATCTACTCTGCATGGAAAAGGACGAGGGCTTGAAGTGATATAGTGGAACTGACTTCATTATGGTTCTCTGTTTACAAAAGCTGAGGAAGCCTCCGGAGCTGATATTCAGATGTGGTAATTTTTAACACTGGACATAAACGGTAGACCAATAACAACAGACTGGGACATTTGACCAATGAAATATAAGAAGAAGTGTTTAGAGATATAAGAACCAACCATTTCAGACACCGTGAGAAAAGATGTAATAGCCATTATGCAAACAATTCAAGTGTTTTTGACAGTGAGTGAACAAAAACCTATTAAAGGAAACCATTTAAAGCTAAATTAGGAACTTTTAAAGGAACAGTTCACCCTGAAAGGAAAATTTATATCATTTACTTACCCTCAAGTGCTTCATTTGTGTTCGGTAAACGGAAGAAACTCAAATAGGTTTGAAATGATGAAAGATAACGTCACAATGTTCATTTTTGGGTGAACTATCCCCTTTTAAAACAGCTCTTTTAAAGTATTCCCTTCATTAGTGTTCGCTACAAAGCTACTGGTAATATATTTAAAATATACATTCTAAAGTTACATAATGTGACTAAGAAATTTGCCTCAACACTCCCTTTTGTTAGAAAACACACACTTCTGTCCTAATATAATCAGAAACCATCAAAAATTAATTTCATAAAGCACAGATGCGCTAAATAGAATCCACTGTTTTCCTACATCACACAATGCTTTGTGTGAATTACAAAAGTAACTTTGATGAAACTGTAAACAATCAGTGAAGTGTTAAAAACCAAAAGAGATTCAACAAGGTCTCATTAGTCTTTCTGCGGCGATATTACAGACGTGTTAAATATTATTTTACCAAATGGAATATGATTGGAAGGAACAGATTTCCTAAAATTACATTAAAATACCAAGCGTAATGCTATTTTCATGATAAATAAAAAAAGTATAAAGGTATCCGTCCCTTTCGTTCAGTTTTCACCATTTTATTATTCGAAGAGATATGATATTGTAAATGCAACCCGTAATTTAAAGGTAAATTAAAGTATTTAAACAAAATGTGAATTTTCTTTCATAATCATATTTTAAAAATTACTTTAAATAAAAATAACACATAAAAAGGGGAACAATTTTAACGATTTAGGGGTCTTTTTCTTACTTCGAACCAAAAAAAACAATGGTACTGAGGAACCTGTAGTGTGAAATGTTCATTTTTTGTTCAGTTTTTGAAATACTCGAGCAGCTGTTTTCTTCTGATGTTGCACCATGCATTTATATACACTTCAATGCTTCTTACATCTATACATACCTAAATCTAGCGCCCTCTGGTGGAAATATAAAGACTAGCGTCCTACCATAGGAGGAACCATTAACTGTTACATATACTTCCCGTTCGTTATTATTTTTTTCCCTATTTGATATTAATTATAATACACTCATTCTACTGTTCTCAAGTTCTTTAGTAGTTAATCTATGCGGAGGGTTCAAGCTGGACTCTCAGGTCAGGACAGGAGGAGGGTTTGGTTACTGAATTTGACAGGCTGTGGAGGAAGTGGCTTGGCAGCACATGCAGGTGGGGTTCACAGATTTGGGGGGAATGAGGTCCAGGTCTTCATCATCCGGTATTTCATCCAACCGGTAGCCGTCCTTCAGAAGCTGGATGTTTAAGTCTTGGTTTATTTGCTGTGGCAAAAGAGAAGGAATAAGCAAATTTGTTAGCTATTTAAGAATATATATTATCATAAAAATAATAATAAGTATCATTAAGTAAATATATATTAATGATAATAAGGTTATAATAATCAAGAGAAATGTCCCTCTCATTGACTTTTCACAACAGATATGAATTATTTCCTAAAATAGAAATAGTAAAAAAAAATATTAGATTTAATTTTTTTAACAACAACAACAATAATAATAATAATAATTATTATTATTATTATTATTATAAATAAATTGTATAAAAAAGACAAAAAAGTTGCATTCTAAAACTAAATGAAATTAGATTAAATTTAGTTAAATAAAAAAGTAATATTATTCAGTAAATATTTTATTATATATTTTAGAAGATAATAATTAGATAACAATAATCAAGATAAATGTCTCTCTCATTCAGTTTTCACGACAGATATGGATTATTTATTAAAATAAAAATAGTTTTTAAAATCATTATATTTTATTATTCTTTTTAATAATAACAACAACAAATATAATAATAATAATAATAAAAATTATTATTATTATTCTGAATAAAATAACAATAATAATAATAATACATATTAGATTATTATTAAATAATGATAATAATAATAATAATTATTATTATTATTATTATAAATATAATAACAACAACAATAATAAATGTTATTATTATCATTGCTGGATGTTATTTTTATATTAAACTTAAATCTTTAAAAAGTATGTTTAGAAAAATGCCAAAAAAAGTTGCATTCTAAAACTAAATGAAATTAGATTAAATTTAGTTAAATAAAAAAGTAATATTATTCAGTAAATATTTTATTATATATTTTAGAAGATAATAATTAGATAACAATAATCAAGATAAATGTCTCTCTCATTCAGTTTTCACGACAGATATGGATTATTTATTAAAATAAAAATAGTTTTTAAAATCATTATATTTTATTATTCTTTTTAATAATAACAACAACAAATATAATAATAATAATAATAAAAATTATTATTATTATTCTGAATAAAATAACAATAATAATAATAATACATATTAGATTATTATTAAATAATGATAATAATAATAATAATTATTATTATTATTATTATAAATATAATAACAACAACAATAATAAATGTTATTATTATCATTGCTGGATGTTATTTTTATATTAAACTTAAATCTTTAAAAAGTATGTTTAGAAAAATGCCAAAAAAAGTTACATTCTAAAATTAAATTAAATTAAATTAAATTAAATTAAATTAAATTAAATTAAATTAAATTAAAAATGTTTTAGGATACTGTTTAAATGCCACTGAATTAGCAGTCATTTAAATACTTATCATAACTCTGTACAGTAGAGACCACGACATGGTAAGGGGTTCGAATAGTTTATTATTTAATGTATATATACCTGTTCCCTCAGACATCTCACCTCGGCTGAAGAATATCCAGATGATGAATATCTGGACATATCGAAGTCATCATCACTGAAAAAACAAGAAATAGCACACAGATCAGCAATAAAACTTCTGAAGAAATCACACTTATAAATGACGGAACATTTTTTACTTCTTTTTTTGTGGCTCAGTTTGATACAGCAAAGAATTATATTAAATACAGTCCCCAATTTCCAAAATATTTTTTTATATGTGATCTCCTATAACATTTCCAGTAATATTAGATAGATTTGATATAAAGATCTATTTAGTCAAAATAAAGCAAGAGAAAGAGAGAGAGAGAGAGAGAGAGAGAGAGAGAGAGAGAGAGAGGAACATTTTAGCTAGAAAAAAAAGTGATAACAGTGATAATCATATCTTTCTGTTGATTTCTACAGTAATTACAGGCTTGTTTTAATGAAGCAGAGCTCTCCAATAAACCAATGATATGTGTTGTAAGAGTGGAAGAAAACCAGTACAAGCCTGTGACGGACAGAACAGCCAAGCGTGTGACAGACAGTGGGTGTACAAACTAAATGTCAGGGAATGAGTGTTACATACAGCCTGGCTGAAATGGAAATAACAGACAGAGTGAGACAATGAAGGACGGGTGACCTAAAACATGACTTAATCTCCACTGAGGTCACAGAGATCCAGCTGGCAGCGCAGAAAGCATGAGGTTAACAGTCTGATCATCTGAAGCCAACAGCAAACACATTATTAGGATGAACACATACTGCGACATGTCTCATTACAGAAGGGTGGAGGACACACACACAAAAAAAACACACTCGGGACCGCGGTCAACAAAAACATGTTTTCTTGCTTCTTTCTAACAAAGAATGAAAAATCCTAGGGCTGGAAAGACATTTACAAAATAAATGCGGAATTGAGTTATAAGGTTAATGATGAATGAGTTTGCATTGAATGCTTAAGCCTCTTAATGTATTAAAAATCTGGATTTTCAAATAGCTTTTAAAAAATATTCGCAAAATAAGAGAAAAAAAATTATTGTAAGAGTTGAGTTCACCTCTTTTATGAAAAACTATGCAATTTTAATATATTTTACTTAAATATTCAAGATTAACATTGACTGAAATGCTTAATGATGGTTAATCTTTATTAATAGATCATATTCTTTAAGTTTTTTAATAAATTAATTAATTATACAAAGAAAATCTATCAGAGTTTACTCGGGAAATTTCTGAAAACTTTAAAAAAGTAAATAAAAACATTAAGAAAAGATTCTATTAACGATTACTTTTTTGTATTTTATTTTTTAAAAAATTTTTATTTAAATATGCTCACTATCTCTGCTGTTGTTCTCTGATGGACATTAATGTATATAATATCGTTAACATTTACTAAATAGTATATTTATATAAATACACAAATACATTATTTATTTATACACTAAAGACGCCTCTTATATGGAGAATGGAGTCACATGAATTGCTCAAGTGAGATTTTCACAGAGTGTAAAAATCTTAATGGTCCTGAGGGTCTCGTCGATCCAAACTAATCTTTATTTTGTATTTTCTATTGGATTCAATTTAGGTGACTGGCTAGGCCATTCTACAGCTTGATTTTCTGTCTCTGAAAGCATTTCTTTCGAGATTAACATTGACTGGAATGCTTAACGATGGTTAATCTGCATTAATAGATCATATTCGTTGAATTTTTAAATAAAATAATTAATTATACAAAGACAACCATATCAGAGTTTACTCAGAAAACATCTGAAAATTGTTTTTAAAAATAATAATAATAATAGAAAAATGAAAAACATTAAGAAAAGATTATAATATTACTGCATTTTTTAACAAAAACATTAATGTTTCTTAATCAGCAAATATCAGCATATAACAGAATTCTGAAGGATCATGATTTTTTAAGATCAGTAATGAATTCTGCACTGCAGGTTAGCACTTTTTTAAATTTTGTTGCGTTAGGAAATCTTGTTAATAATATCATTCACAATCTAAATAAAAAATAATTACAAAGAGGGTGACACTGTGGCGCAGTAGGTAGTGCTGTCGCCTCACAGCAAGAAGGTTGCTGGGTCGAGCCTCGGCTGGGTCAGCTGGCGTTTCTGTGTGGAGTTTGCATGTTCTCCCTGCGTTCGCGTGGGTTTCCTCCGGGTGCTCCGGTTTCCCCCACAGTCCAAAGACATGCATTACAGGTGAATTGGGTAGGCTAAATTGTCCGTAGAGTATGAGTGTGAATGAGTGTGTCCCAGAGATGGCTAGCGGTTGAAGGGTGTCCGCCGTGTAAAAATGTGCTGGATAAGTTGGCGGTTCATTCCGTTGTGGCGACCCCGAATCAATAAGTGGACTAAGCCGAAAAGAAAATTAATGAATTTCAAAGAGAAGCGTTCTGAATTCATAAATTAAAATCACTTACACCAAGAGGAATTGGATCTCCCTGTGTTTCTCTAATGTTTAATCCTTTATCTACAACATTGTGAAACATGGATTTTGAGTGTATAATAAAAAAACAATAATATGAAAATGTATTTTACCATGGTTTTAGTATGAATTAGCATGTTGCTAGCATGTTTTAGCATAAATTAGCATGTTGTTAGCTTGGTTCCAGTATAAATTAGCATGTCGCTAGCATGTTTCCAGTTTAAACTAGCATGTTGTTAGCATGAAATTAGTATGAATTAGCATGTTGCTAGTATGATTAGTATGTTTGTTAGCATGACTTGGTATGTCGTTAGTATGTTTCTAGTATGATTAGTATGTTAGTATGTTTGTTAGTATGTTTCCAGTATGTTTGTTAGTATGGATTAGTATATTGTTAATATGTCCAATGTAAAGTCAATGGCAATTTTTTACAAAAGAGGTCTATGGGACAATTGCTAATGTGCCATAAGTGGTTGCTAGGATGTGGCTAGTAAGTTGAAAGGTCATCAGTTGTTGGCAGTTTGGTAGTCTGAGGAAAATGAGCATAACCATAAGTATGTGTGACAGTCTGGTGCAAAGTTATGAGGTCATAAAATTTGGTCCAATGTTACGTCAATGGGACTTTTCATAATTTTCTGGGTCAGTTTTCTGAAAATCGTAAGTTTGATCAGTTGGAAAACAAATAGCAACCCGAGTCAGAGTAGTTTGGAGTTTTGGTGTTAGTTTGGTGGTTGTAGTATGAACGGTCTAGAAGGAGATGCATATAGAAATTAGAAGAAGAAGAAGACGGAAGAAGAACAATTTTATGTAGTATAACAGTATGTTGGATTTCTCAAGTCACCAAAATAAGAAACTTTTTAGTTAACCAAAAACATTCAATAGTACTGTATGTATCAAAGGGTTACATTTCAGGGTCAGACAATATAATTATATATATATATATATACAAAAAAACAGCATTTTGGACAATTCTGTATATAGTTAATGGTCTTTGCTGTGATGGATGAGAAAATTTTTGTAATGTCTGAAGTGAGACTTTTCAGCTTTTGCCAACATATATACATTATATGCAACAGCAAATGTTTATTCATTTAGCCAGAGCGTTGCGATCAAGAAAGCACATTCACTTGAAATCTTTTTTTCCCTTTGACAGTTTTTCACGCTTGTCAGAGGGCACCAGCTTTAGAGCTATTAAAATTAGCTGGTATTTTGTTTAAATGTCAGGTCTGTCAGGTCTTTTTTTTTACATGGAGATGGCTGGCATTGCATCTGTTAGAAAAGCGGCGCAAGCTTTAATTGGAGGATTTATTCCCATCTGGTTGCTTGTTGCATATTAATCTGTCAATTTAAATGAAATATTCTGTAATGTTCATAACAGATTTCTAGAGAAAGAATGACAGAATGAGTGAAGGTTTAATGTCTGATGAGTGTTTTACCTGTCTGTGTCCAGTGCTACAAGCGGCTTCTCATCTGGACTCTGGTCTAAGGATGAATAGCCTTTATTAGGGACAACCAACCTGGAATAGGAGTAGAAGAAAATCAGTAAAATTTTGATTTATATTTACATATGTTCATTATCTCTGCTGTTGTTCTCTGATGGACGGTAATGTATCCGGGTTTCTGCAGGTTTCACCAAATCAAGTTTAAGACTTTTAAAGACCCTTTCAAATCCAATATGAAAGAGATTTTAGACTTATACGAGGCTAAACACTAAGGGTTACTAATTTTTTGTAATGGCCTGGTTGGACCAATGGAATTCGAAAAAACAAATGTAGTAATTTCCTAACCACATATTTTAATGTGTGAAAACAAGAAAACGTTAGTTGTATAGACTTTTTTGAACATAATGTTTCTTTTTTTATAACAAGTTTAACATTGTTAAAAAAACATTATTTTATTATGAAGAAAACTACAGAAATAATAAAACATTTGTTGGCTTTTGCTCCAAATGAATTCAGAATAACTCCTAATTGTTTTAATTTAATAATAAAAAAACGCTGTTGTGAAATAAACATCTCTTTGCAATATAAACGTATACATAGATAGATTAGATAGATCTATATTAGATATATTAGATAGATTGTTATTGATTGAATGGATGTCGGCCCAATTGGGAAACTTTACTTCAACAACTTTTAAAATTAAGTACTGTTAAAAATGATTTAAGACCTACAACACAATTTTCTGTGAATTTAAGACTTTTAAAGGCCTAAAAATTATTTTTCTAAATTTAAGACATTTTAAGACACCCTGTGTATATAATATTCTTAATATTTACTATTAATAAATAACACGTGCATAAGTACACTGTCTTTGATTTTTTTTTTTCATTCTATTTCTTTGTGAATATAGACAAGCTATTTTAAAATAATGTGGTCACCCAACATCTTGAGGAATTGAAAGGTAACAAGTTTAAATTCAAATTAATAAATTGTTATTATTCAAATTATTAAATTAATAAAGAGTAGCAAAAAAAATTGCAAACCACAAAAATGTTACTAAATTTTTTTGAGATTGTTTTTATTTTCTTGATTTGTCCGTATTAAAACTTTATTTAATATTTTTTACCTAAATAAAACCTAGCCAAAATAAAACAAATAAGACTTTCTCCAGAAGTGAAAAACGTATGAAATACAGAGAAAATTCCTTAATCTGTTAAACATAATTTAGGAAATATTTGAAAAAGAAAAGAAAATTCACAGGAGGTCTAATAATGTTGTGTATTTATTATATATTTTATATTTTATAATTTATTATTTATTATAATATTTATTTTCACATTTATATATAAACTTGTATATATAAACTACTATTAAATTAATTTAGTATTAAATGTAATTTTAACATTTCCCAAACCATTAAGCACTAGGTCTACGCTGGCAAGTGAAATGAATGAAATAAGATGCATGGTTGAATTTGACATCGGCCAGTCTTACAGCCAGACATCTTTTGTTCTTCCAGAGGGACAAAAGCTCAAGTTAATCTCTGGCCCTCAGGCTTTTCCAGTAAGCAGGCCTGTGTGCAGCTAATCTTCAGGCCTAAAGCTGGGCCCTGAAGCAGGCCTGCGGACAAGTCCTCGCATTTCTGCTAATCCTAAAAGGGCACCAGGGACCGAAGAGATGGCAGAAGACCTCAGAAGGACAGCAATAACACTAATTAACATTCACAGACTCTACAGCCTTCATTTAAAACTGCTGTTCATGAGATTAGATGTGGTTCATACAACTGGCACAAAGCACAGCTGCTAGAATTTTGACTAGGACCAATAGAAGGGAGCACATTACACTTATCTATCCGAACTATTTGTAGTCAGATAGACGGACGGAAAGACGGACAGACGAACGGAAGGAAGAAAGAAAGAAAGAAAGAAAGGAAGGAAGGAAGGAAGGAAGGAAGGAAGGAAGGAAGGAAGAAAGAAAGAAAGAAAGAAAGAAAGAAAGAAAGAAAGAAAGAAAGAAAGCAAGAAAGAAAGAAAGAAAGAAAGAAAGAAAGAAAGAAAGAAAGAAAGAAAGAAAGCAGTCTCACCTTGTTCTGGCCATAACATTATTTTTCTTGGGTTGCTGATTGACTGGACTACCCACAGTTCCATTCTTCACTGAGCCCTTCCTCGCAAGCTCTCGCTGTTTCTCTACAAAAATAAGAAATAAATAAATTTATACATAGGGGTTCCATTTAAAAATTAATGTCTCTCTGGATAAAATGAATGGCGCTTTTAGCTGTGATACCATCTATTGACTTGATAGAATGTCGATCATTCAAATGCAAGCAAATGCGATGGCTGCATCATTATAATATTTGAATACAGAATTGTGATTCATCCTTATTCTTCTGAGCATTTGCATACTGATTTCTTTCTAGCAGACGTCTGCAGTTGCAGTTACACTGGCTGTGTTCTTTGGATGTCAAATAAATACAATGTAAAAAAACACCAAAAAAATGTTGAGTAATAAACATTGAGTGTATAGTCTTATTAAAGCCAGACACAAAAAGTATAAAACTAATAGTAACCAATACATATTTATTTATATTAAGAATTGCAAACATGTTGTATATTAAAATTTTTCTAAAATTTTAAATGCTACTTTGCATACATTTCTACAAAAAAAATCTGAAAATGTCAGGTTCAAAAATAATCAGTTTTTGAAATATTAAAAGTTTTGACAGACAAGTTTTAATTTTAATTACTTTCGATGTGCTAAAACATTTTTAAATTATTTATTTTTTTAGATAAAAGCATACATACACACACGTTAAAACTGTAAAACAGAATAAAGTGTATAGGTCTAGATTGAAAATTGAAAGAAATCTATTATATATAACTTTATTATTTAATGCATAAAGTAGCCCATTTATAAAGTGTGTTAAATTGATCTGAAACTTTAAAATAATAATTATTTTTCTTATATATTTTTAAGAAATGCATCAGTAATGTGTGTTTTTGTCCATTTGTGAACGGAATGAAGAAAACGAAACTGAATACTAGCGTAAACAGGGCCTAAAATTTTATTTATTTATTTATTAACAATGAAATCGAAACTGTGAATCGATAAGAATCAAAATCAATGGGTATGGAAACCGATGACATTCTAACAACCCTAACAGCAGCACGTGTAAGTGAAAGGTATAGTGTGCATTGCATTTGTTTTTGTTTTGCTCCTTATTTACACAAATACTGCAAACAGCAAGAAAAACTGTGATGATTTGTACAAAATGATCATGTACATAATCAGGCACATTTTGTACGATCAAATTCCTCAGTAATAAACCTCAAAATATATAGATATGGATAAAACTGTGAAGTTTGGTGTACGTAAGTGCTGCTGAAATAAGTGGCTCAGTCCAAAGACATGCATTATAGGTGAATTGAATAAACTAAATTGACTGTAGTGTATGTGTGTGAATGATTGTGTATGGTTGCAGCTGGAAGGGCATCCGCTGTGTACAACATATGCTGGATAAGTTGGCGGTTCACTCCCCTGTGGTGACTCCTGAAGAATAAAGGAACTAAGCCGAAGGAAAATAAATGAATGAATGAAAAAACATAAAATCTCAAAATTGACAAGTCCATAAAATTTTTATTTTTGCCTGGAGTGTCTCTTAATATTCTCCACTGTGTGTGGTTCTCTGGCTGAAAAGTGTTTTTTCATGCGTGAAGTCTGAGCTTGACTCCTGCATGACTTCCATACACTGGCCTGTGTGCATGTGAGAGAGAGATTTCTCTGCGGTGTTATAAGTAATAAGGCTGTCAAAGAGAGGACTGTAAAGTGAAGTTTAATTAACAACAGCGACTGCTGTGTTTCAGGATGCCCTCGACATCTCTAAACAGAGTGTGGTGTAAGATACAGACGCAGGGCAGCAGAGAGAATGAAGAGAGGACAAAACGATAAGCAATGTTGTTTTTCTCCATTCTGCTGTTTCCTGAGGGAAATTAGACTATTAATCGTTTTTTAACAACCAGCTGAATGTTTATTAGTTATTCAAGCACTGAAGGGTTTTAGAGGGGAAACAAACAGGGGTTCAAACTTCAGGAGATTACATGGATTTTTATCTTCGCCCAAAATCAATTTGTTTTGCTGTATTTTATTGTTTTGTTCATTTGTTAAACCATAATAACATTGGTATAATCTGTTTAATGTTATGCTTTATTGTTAATTAAAACTATTAAAATCGTTTTCAGTAATTGAATGAAGCAGACAAATAAAGAGAAATATTACAGGAAAAACAAAAAAATCTACAACAAAATTGTTGTAATCATTATTAAAAGTGTTAAAATCATTATTAAAATTAAAATAAATTGAAACTAAATATGTAATAACATGTATGTACTAAAAATGGAATATTAACTAAATACTTTACTTAATAATACTTTGAAATAATACTTAAATATATTCAAGTATTAATTAATAAAAGTAGTAACTAAAAAATATATTAATATTATTTTTTAAAAATATTAATATTATAACAGTACATAAATAGGCTGTTTTTTTTTTCAAATAAGAGAATGCAGTTAATAACTCAAAATGTCCTTCTAATAATAGATAAATAAATATACTACAATAATAATTGTGTAATAAATTATTACAATAATGATTAACTTATAACCACTGACACAAATATTATTCTTCAATTAAAATAATTTATATATATATATATATATATATATATATATATATATATATATATATATATATATATATATATATATATATATATATATATATATATTTCAAAACGTTTTTCATTTTTAAATATTTCCCAAATGGTGTTTAACAGAGCAGGGAAATTTTCAAAGTCATTCATTCATTCATTTTCTTTTCGGCTTAGTCCCTTTATTAATGCAGGGTCGCCACAGCGGAATGAACCGCCAACTTATCCAGCACGTTTTATGCAGCTGTAGCCCTTACAGCCGCAACCCAACACTGGGAAACATCCACATACACTCATTCACTACGTACAATTTAGCCTACCCAATTCACCTGTACCACATGTCTTTGGACTGTGGGGGAAATCGGAGCACCCGGAGGAAACCCACGCAAATGCAGGGAAAACATGAAAACTCTACACAGAAACGCCTACTGACCCAGCCAAGGCTCGAAGCAGGGACCTTCTTGGTGTAAGGCGACAGCACTACCTACTGCGCCACTGCGTCAACAATTTTCACAGTATGTCTGATGATATTTTTTCTTCTGGAGAAAGTCTTTTTTGTTTTATTTCAGCTAGAATAAAAGCAGTTTTAAATTTTTTTTAAAACCATTTTAAGGTCAAAATTATTATCCCCTTTAAGCTATTTTTTTTTTCAATAGCCTACAGAACAAACCATCCTTATACAAGAACTTGCCTAACTACCTTATCCTGCCTACTTATTCTGACTTCAACTGTATATTCCAACAGATGGATTACTATTAAGGTTTTTTTTTTTATCTGACCAATTACGGATGATTTTTTTTTTTCAAAATTTTAATTGTTTAATAATTTAACAGTACTATCAATTTACACATTTATACATCCTTTTAACAGCCCCTTTCCCCTGCCCTCCCCAACAGCATCAGTAACATTATTTAGATGCTACTATCATTAACTCAGTAAATACATAAATAAATATAAACAATACATAAAAATCAGTAATAATACGTAAATAAATAAAATAATTACACTTTTAGCGTTCGTCTCACCCCAGTGACCTTATTCATCCTCCAGAAATGCCAATTAATCTACTCTGATAAACATCCATTTTATCAAATAATCTATATGTCATTTTTTCATATGCTGCCACCTTTCCCAATTCCATAACCCATTCTTGAAATGATGGTGGACCAGCTAAATGCTATCCCCTCATAATGATCTGTCTTCCAATCATAATACTTATTTAAACCCACTGAGGAATGGTTTTATAAATTACTTTTGTCCTTTTGCTTTAGACTTAAATCCCCTCAGCCCTAAAAACTCCACAACTGCATTCAAAAATCCCATAGTTCCATTTTCTGAGAGAACCATTAAGACCAAAAGACTCATTTAAATTCTTCTTATCGAAAACTACGGCCATCTATTTTACACAGCCTGAACCTGTTAATCGCTTCTGAGCTTCCAAACCCGATTATGCTTCACAATCACAGTATCAGTGGGAAAATCAATACAGCCTTCTTTTTTAACACTCAAATGGACATATTTCACTAATGACGACATGGCACATTAGCCCGATTACTGGCTGAACGGGAAAGTGCTTTACCTATCTTGACTTGTAGTGGGGAAGGCTTGTAGTTGATGGCGACCGACTCTGGTTCTCTCGGAGCCGTTTCATTCTCGATAGTGGACGTCTCTGCAGGGTCCTGCTGACAAAAAACACATTCATAGTTATCAGCCATATAGACTCTAAATTCCAGAGCTGCACAATATATTGTTTGAGCTTCAATAATCCTCAATATAGCCATACCGCAGGATCTGCAATGTCAAGTTAGGATTATAATTAACCAGCAACCACAGTACAGTTCAGAACGTGCTTTGTAGAGTCAAGTTTAACCCTAATATAATAGTGTGAAAGATTTTTATGTATTGTATTGATATTATATGCATTATTTAATGTCAGTTTCTTCATGGCAAATACAAGCAAAATAATATAAATATAGTCCATATATTCAAAGAAACAAACAGACAGCAAAAATCTGATTGGTAAACAACAGCATCTGGTGAGGAAGGGCTTTTATCAAGCGTTGTTGATTCTACTGGGGCTGGGTGAAATAACAGGAGTCAGCACAATGTCTCCACGCTGTCGCTGGAACTGGTCATTTTAATACATCTCTTTCATCTGCGTCTGAGGTTTGCTTTCACAGCTGTGCTCCAGCGAACTTATTGATTCTCAGTTCAGAGATAGATGTAGAGCCTACGCAGCAGAAAACTCCTGGCATACTGTAAAACAGCACAGATTAATCTATTCTACATGAGTAAACACATAAATAAAGCTGGCTTGCAATGAACAAGAATGATTCATTCAAATTATGTTAAATGTACATATATAGGGCTGGGCGATATGCAGTGATGGGAATTACGGCAATATAAGTAAGCAGCTATGGAAACTGCTGTCATTACAACAATTACCTCAATTTTATTATTGTTCGATTAAATCAATTTAGAATTTGAACATGATTTTGTGAGGCGGCACGGTGGCTAAGTGGTTAGCACTATTGCCTCACAGCAAGAAGGTCGTTGGTTCCCCCACAGTCCAAAGACATGCGCTACAGTAAATTGGGCAAGCAAAATTGGCCGTAGTGTATGAGTATGTGTGTAAATGCAAGAGTGTGTTTCCCAGTACTAAGGTGTGGCTGGAAGGGCATCCACTGTGTAAAACATATGCTGGTATAGTTGGCGGTTCATTACGCTGTGGTGACCCCTGATTAAGCCAAAGGAAAATGAATGAATGAATATGATTTTGTTAAGCTGTCAATGAACAAGAATGATGTATTCAAATTATGTTAAATGTACATATATAGGGCTGGGCGATATGCAGTGATGGGAATTACGGCAATATAAGTAAGCAGCGTTACAAACGGTGATACTTTTTTCAGTAATCAAATGAATTACTGTTTCCCAGTTACAACGCCATTACCGTTACTTTGAAAAATGAAAACACTTCATCAAGCAGCATCTCTCTCAGCCATAGGACCTCTATTTCACTGGGGTGGGAGAGTGAGTGTGTGTGTGTGTGTTCGGGCAGGGGCGGGTCATATAACCAACTAGTGATGATGATTGTCTGTGAACGTAGTGATTGGTTAAGAGTACATTTCCATTGTTAGTCAATTAGAGGCAGAGTAGGGCGGATGTCCACATAAGCACACACACATTCAGTGATACACAACATTGACGTTTGAAAACTGGAAATATAAGCACTACTTTTCCCTCATTGAGGTAAAAGGCAAGATTGTTTATGTATCGCACAAACTTATGCCCAGAAAAAAAAAAAAGTCTTTCTGCGTCGATGACAAGTAATTTTAATCTAATGAAGCACCTCACATCGTCACGTCCCCACAAAAAGAGTGCAGGTGATAACGCGAGAACCAAAGGAGGAGGCGAAGCCACGACATCAAAGCAAACACTTATTACCCAAATAGAATTAAACAAAATAATATCTAGATATATTGTTGAGGATATGCTGCCACTCTCACATTATTCCACAACAACATTAAAACAGTTTAGCTTAGTGTAAAATTTTTATATTTATTTCATAATTTGTCATTTTTCTTTAAGTAAAGCAATAGTTACTTTCCTTGGTAATTAGTTACTTTTATAATTATGTAACTTAGTTACTTACTCAGTTATATTTGTAAGAGGTACCTAATAATAACTATAACTAATTACTCTTTTAAAGGAATATTCCCAACACAGGTGATATGACAAAAATGTCATATCACAATATAAGTCATCTCATATCCTAATAATCATATATCATGATATAGTTCCATTTCTGTAAATTCTAACAATTAAAAATATGATGAATCTTATTATATTTATTTATTTATGTTATTATTATATCAGCAATCAAATCAATATTAAATGGTAAAAATAATAATTACTATTATTTTTATCAATTAAATAGCAAACAAATAAATAAATTTAACCAAAATATATTTATGTTTTATTTAAAAAAAAAAAAAGCTTAAATAGTAACCTAAAAGTCATATAATATCAACTTAATGTGTAAAAATTCACAATTATTCTATTGATGAAGCACAGTTATAGCATCTACTAAACCAGGGGTTACAAAACTTGGTCCTAGAGATTTTAGCTCCAACTTGCCTTGCACACCTGCAAGGATGTTTCTAGAAAGCCTAGTAAGAGCCTGATTAGCTAGCCCATGTGTGTTCGATTGGGGTTGAAGCTATAATCTGCAGGACACCAGACGTCCAGGACTGAGATTGAGAGACCCTGTACTAAACCATACTCTAGTAAAATTACAAATACTAAAGTAAAGTTCAGTAAAATATGCATAACAGGCAATGCTTCATTCACAACAGTCAGACAAGCAGGGTATTGTACATTATTAAATTTACAGCTGTTCATTACAACTAAAAGTCTGAGCAAATGCACAGTCTCTGTTCTCCACAGCTGCTCGGTGGGGAGACAGATAAAAGAAGAGAGATTCTGCTGTCACGGTAACCGAACGGTACTTCCTGCATTATGGCAGTCTCACATGACACCAGGCATGTTTTTGTAGCCGGAGTCTTCATACGCAGAGTCTGAGGGCTCTGTGACATCACTCAGGACTGGCAGAGACAGAACAGAGGGAGCTTGTTGGGAAGAAATGTTGACAGCACACACAAGCTGCCTCTGCCAACAGAGAGCCTATTATGACCTAAAAAAAAAGCCTGCCTTCACTGAAGGCAGCCCATGTGGCTACTTGAGACTCTTTGGGCTATCATCGTGAGCCACTAGAGCCATGCGATTATAACTATGTTACATTTCTGGTGCAGTTCTCATGACACATCAGATGACTAACCTACAAAACTGCAGTCAACAGGCAGTCTGGGCTGTAGATACGGAATGTTATACAAATTCGGAAAAGGCTGGATTGTGAAACACTCCCTAATAAAAGGGTTTTCATACTTGTAAAGTACCCATGAAATTAAAATAATGGATTTTAGATGTTAGCATCAAAGGCCTGACACTACTTGGAGGAGCAAAAGTGGCATTGTCACCTCATTTCATAAAGGATTAGTCTACTCAAGGTTCACCCAAAAGTGATTTTTTTTTCTGTCATTAATTACTAGCACTCATGCCGTCCAATCTTCAAAACACAAATTTATATATTTCATAATATGAAACGAAATTAAATTATGAAAATTGTGAAATTATAAAAGCAATATTCCAGAGATACGGTCGCCGTATCAGGTCATGATGTGCATTCTAGGATGGGAGAGAAAGGAACTAGTGGATGATATAAAGGCAAGTAGGTTTATTCATTTCATGTTTTGGTTAACCAATTCTTTAAAAACAACTATCTTAAGCTCTAAAGGGAAAAAAACGGAAAAATAATTTGCCGTTAAATTAATTTTAGCAGAGACAGAAACTGCCAGACATTTTTACATTAGTTTTTTTTTAATTAGAGGTTAATATTTTTAGCCTAGCCTAATGAAGATGTTTAGTTGGACACCACACAGTACACACTATTTTAATATTAATTATTAATATTTTAATTTATTGCATTATTATTAACATTATTATTATTCAAATTAAGCTTGAAAAAATGCAGAACCCTTTTTCTGTTTTCATTGCTATAAGCATACTTTTGCAAGGTGTGAAAAGTGGCATTCCATTATGCGCCAGCATCAGTCTCAAGTTTAAAAATTTTAAAAAGATGATCGGCTTGCAAAGTCAAGTTTACAGTGTTATAAATTAAATATGTAGTGCGTGAGAAGGCTAAGTGGATTTGCTCCAAATCAACCTCTCACATGAGCTGCAGGTAGGCTGAATGATATTTTTTTCAAAATTTTGTAATTCAGGCTATACTGCTATTTGCTAATGCAAAATGAAACAGCAGAAAATGTATTGTAGGTCTATTTTAATGGGTAAAATACAATCGCCTACATGGCGATTTTACAAAACAATTTTATTTTAACTAATGTAAGCTCATGGCCCTAAAAAGGAAAATGTAACCTGCAAACAAAATTTAGGCTGAATAAATAAAATGATGGGTAATAGCCTAATAGTTTATAGTGCTGTTTTTACTACTGCCAACCGAATTTCACGGGGAAAAAAAACACTTATGATAGCCTAATATTTTTTTGTTCTGTTTTAATATTATAATAAAAGTAATATAGCATATTGAGTTGTGTGTTATCCATGGCAAATTTTACATTTAAATATTTAAAAAAATAAAAATTGTAAAGTGTGGTCTAGCGCCCCCCTACGGGAATAAAATACCCCTCAGTTATGCCATCCTGGCACCAGGCCTGTAGCATCAGTATGTTAGTCTTAGGATATCTATAAGCTAGTGTGCTCCAAAACAGTGACAAAATTAGCATTTATAAGATATAAACATCCAAAGTTTGCAGGCGTGCCTTTGGCCTAAATGGATAATTTTTGCAACATCCCCTTAAACTTCCGTTTCTCATCAAATCCTCTGACCAATCAAATGTTCTCTAGTATCTGACATGCCCCGCCCCCTTTAAGATGCTTCTTGTTGTTCTTCATTTGATGCACTTGATCTCAACCCCTCTCACTGGCAGAGCTGTGATAAAAACAAAACCCTGAAAATAACAATAATTTCCCTTTTTCCTATTTCAATTGCATTTCTCAGAAAGAGCTGGGCATTCAAAATTAAATCACAAATGCGATTAAGCAAATGCACATCTTATCAGGTAAGCATGGTTCTGTGATCAGTAGTTAATCTCTCACTCTCGACTGAAATTCCCAAAGAAACAGAGAAAATCCAAATAGCATTTTTGAATGAACAGATTAAACTACTCTCAATGATTCAACATGACTAATAAGCACATGACTACAGTATCATCACAGAGGGATTTGTTTAAAACACTTTTCAAATTCAATTGGAGTACAAAATGTCATTTAATTTTCACACGCTTTCAGATGATGCAGTATTTACTTCACAGAGAAGCTATGGAAACTGCTGTCATTACAACAATTACCTCAATTTTATTATTGTTCGATTAAATCAATTTAGAATTTGAACATGATTTTGTGAGGCGGCACGGTGGCTAAGTGGTTAGCACTATTGCCTCACAGCAAGAAGGTCATTGGTTCCCCCACAGTCCAAAGACATGCGCTACAGTAAATTGGGCAAGCAAAATTGGCCGTAGTGTATGAGTATGTGTGTAAATACGAGAGTGTGTTTCCCAGTATAAGGTGTGGCTGGAAGGGCATCCACTGTGTAAAACATATGCTGGTATAGTTGGCGGTTCATTACGCTGTGGTGACCCCTGATTAAGCCAAAGGAAAATGAATGAATGAATATGATTTTGTTAAGCTAATCAGTGTACAACGGTGTAGTAAATGCTGCTCCATGTAAAAGTATGTGCTGGATTATTCTAGAACCTTCTTTGCTGACAAAATGCGTTTTAAACTGCCTTTTAATTTTTATGCAATATAAAATGTCCAAATCAACAAGACACGATTAATTAGCAAACATTAGCAGTGACTAAATGACACTAAATCATTTGAAGGAATCACTGTATGTAAAACGTTTTTAAAAATCCACAAAACAAACAGGAAGGAGGAAGCGGTCTTGTTTTTAAAGGAAACCTGTTTGCTGTGGCATAATGCCAGCTGTAGGCCTGGCAGGGTTCTCACAAACCCTTTAAGCTCAGAACCAGTTAAAGGGAGCAGCAGGGGATTGTGGGTAATAGCCCAGCAGGATACCGCCAAGCCCCTGATGCATCTAATCATATGCTAGGCGTGAAGCAAGAACATTGTTATTCATCTCAAACTGAAACTGTCGCCGGACCGCCGTATCATTTTCATTTTTCAGCACACAACATTTTCAAAGCGAGGGGATAACGCATCATGTCAACATGAATTTAAGAAATGCTATCTGTCTATGAGCTTTGTGGTCTACAAAAGACTGAATGTACTTGACTGGAGCTTTCCAGTTAGTCTTTGTTGGATTAAACGGGGTTTCAAATCTCAGAGTAACAACACCAAGCACAACAGCAAAGTCATGCATATTCCACCAGCTACATACACAACTGGCCGTGAAATTTATGCAACATTTACTCAAGAAAACCAACCGGAGTGATGCCTCGAAGCACTGGAACCCAATCTGATGCAATCTTAATCTCGGTTCTCACAGTTTAAAACTGATTTAGTATGCTGTCCCAAGAGTAAAGTGATCAGAGATCTATCAGCTTTGAAACACAAAGTGGATCTACACTGGGCTGCACGATACTGGGAAAATGTGCAATATGCGATATTGCTGTTGTGTATTGCGATAACAATATTACTTACCATAAAACATTTCACTAGAAAAATCCTATTTTCATGAGCTCTGCTTTTAATCTTTTATTTATGTAATGGTATTAAAATAAACAAGTACATTTTCATCATTCTAATTGGGACTGAAAATTTGTGTCAGGATGCAAAACATGTTGTTATTTAACGTACACATTAATGTAAATTAATGTGATTTTGTTAGCTCACATTATTGTTAGTTTGCTCTTGTAATCTTTAATTGAAATCTGAAAATGCACTTCCTGCTTGTTTTCAGTTAAATTCTCAAATTACATCTGTCTGAGGTATTGGTCATGGTTTACATACTAAACCATGCCCCACCAATTGTCAGTTTTGACAGCGCTATCCGCTTGTTAAGTGTGACGTCACGCGAAGCAGCTTTTGGGGCCAAGCGTTCTATCAAAGTGTATGGAGAGGCTCATTAAAAGGTAATAATAAATATTTACAAAGCGATGTAATACTTTTGAAAATCACGGTCACAATATATATTTTAGTGGTGGGCTGTTATTGGCGTTAACATGAGACTTTTATCGCACAACAAAAAAAAAAATTTCGCCGTTAATCTATTCTCAAAGTTGGGTTAGGAGCTGGGTCTATTCTACGCAAGCTATAATGACTTTCACCTCGATATTTTAGCACGGATGTATACCTAACCGGTGAGAAAATATGGCAAAAAGACCTACATGACGGTAATAGATTGATCGCGGTGTTTACTTCAATAATGCCACTCATATATGCATACTCCACATGCCTTAATTTCATTTCTGTTCAGTTCAGTTTTGACTTTAGTCAGATTAAGGTGATAAAAAAAATAAATTATTAATTAATTAATTTGCTGTTTCGAGCTAATGTAGGTCTACAGTTCAAAATTCATACTTTACTGAATAAACAGTTAGTAAATACAAGTACATCTTATTGAACATCATTTATTTTCATCACCAATTATGAAAGTAGAACAGTTTCTCAAGCAGCTTGTGATGCATTTGGAAACAGGAGATGAGCCCCTATTCTAAAGTGGCACCTGGCTTGAGAAACTCGTTCTTAAATACCTATTATTTGGGTAGCACACACACATTGAATGCCTTCAGCAGAATTCAAATGAACCATTTTAATCTAGATTAATCTAGATTAATTTCAAGACTGATCTAGATTAATCTAGATTTAAAAAATCATCTATGCCCAACCAATAATATATATAAATTATGATTTTTTTATAAATTGTTGAAATATTGGTGTCTGTAATGCAGCAAGTCCAGAGACTGTTGTGTACAACATGATTTTTTTTATTTAATTCACTTTAATGTGTGATAGGACTAAAAAGTGGTCATAAACGAACATTTTCTAGATTCAAATGAGTAGCGGCTTGGACCTGGAATCAGTATTCCATACGTCACTGATAAGTCACGACTTAATAGGCAGATGACAACAAACAGAAATGTTGAGAAGGAAGTGTCTTTTATGTTGTAATAACTCTCCCAAAACCCTCTTCCTGATCTTACTAAATGAAATGCCTACTTTACTACATCCAATCAGCTCGCAGTAGAAAAACAAGCCACACCCACTGTTTTCTCATTTAATATTCCGTTTCTCTAGGAACTGCGTCACAATAAGACAACAACAACTAAAAAGCGGTTGCAGCTTCCGGTGCTTGCAGACTTTAAAGCTCTCAGCAGTTATTCTAACTCAGATTTGCTTTTGTCTTATTGTGCTACAGCCAATAGCAGAACAATACCAACTACTGGAGATATGGGGATAAAGATATTAAAGCCCCATCTGATTGATCAATTTAGATAAACAACCAATGAATACAATAAATGTAATTTATTAAATGTATATTGCATATACTATTATCGTGATAACCATAATTTTGCGATATATTGTTCAGCCCTAATCTGAAGCAGTGCAAGATTCAAAAATAGTCTGTAGAAACACGTAAAAATGTAGACTATAACGACAACTATAGGCTTTTGTTTTGTCAAATATGTTTTGTGAGGTCAATGATTGTTACATGATGTCAATGAGAAAACCGGCGTTTCACTTTAGGTAGGGAGCGAGAGAGAGAGCAGCAGCTGACTGCCAGATATGCGTGGATGTGCCACAGCCTGAGAGACAGACTCATGTATATTATGTGCATGTGTAATGTGTGTATCACTGTATGTTTTCTTACTGTCTACAACAGTGGCCCTTAGTCTGTGTGTGTTAATATGTTGACCACTGTGGTTTGAAATGTTCTTATTTATTACATTGTTTATTTAAGTTGAAAGTGTTATGATATTTTGTTTCTTTTTTTAGGATCTTTTTATTGTTAATATATTTTTATATTTGTCTACAAATTTCAAACTTTGGCAATGTTGTATTATTTACAGTCATGTCAATAATTTATTTTTGAATTGAATTGAGAGAGAAAGAGAGAGTTCTCTAAAAAATTTAAAAGAATAAAATCTAAAAAACAAAAATCTTAACACTAAAAAATCTTTCAAATACTTTAGAAAAAATCTGATAATAAGAAAAATAAAAGTCTGATAATAAGAAAAATAATGCATTGCATAAGTGTATGTTATACTAAGTTATATATGTCATATTAGGAATACATCATACTAAGTATACTATGTTATAGTAAGTTAGGCTGCTATTGCCATAAATGTCATTGTGGAGCCTAGCATCAAGCAAACTTAAACAAATGGCATTGTGATCTTCACACCCCCCCCCCCCCCCCCCCCGTTGTGTCAATATGGTTATTTTGGTGATGCAAGTTGATGAAGGAGATGAAGATGTGCAAACGCTGACTCAGCTGAACCGATAAAAAGGATTGGCTGGATTATCTGACAAGATGGACTCTGGACCAATCACAGCAAAGCATGAGCCATCGGGTGACAAACAACTGCTGGTGGTCGTAATGTCCCAGAAATAATGATCACACCAGCAGATTGAAACCATTTTCCACATGTATCACATACCTACTGCTACAAGAATCTGCTTAATTAAAAAATATATATATATAAAAAATAAATGTGTGTTAAAAATAATGATAAGCCAATATGTCAAAATATTACATACATATTCGTCTACCTCTTTCATTTACAACACATTACAAAGTCCACCAAAAGACAAATTCTCTGTTATGATTTATTCATCCTCATCATGTGACATTTCTAGAAAAAAAAGAAGGCATCATAAAGAAATCTGGAAGCTCTAACTGATCAACGCTGTGAGGATAAAATCACACAGGACTTCGATAGGAACTGAAACTTTCCAACATTCTTCAAAATACCTTATTTTTTTTACTACAAAGGAAAAATATTTGGAAGTTTATGTTGGGAGTAGGGCATCACAGTGGCGCAGTGGGTAGCACAATCACCTCACAGTCAGAAGATCACTGGTTTAAGCATCAACAAGGTCAGTTGGCATTTCTGTGTGGAGTTTGCATGTTCTCCACGTGTTCGAGTGGGTTTTTTCCGGGTGCCCTGGTTTCCCCCACAAGTCCAAAAACATGTGCTACAGGTGAATTGGATTAGCTAAAATTGCCCATAGTGTATGTGTGAATGAGAGTGTATGGGTGTTTCCCAGTGATGGGTTGCAGCATTCTGCTGTTGCAACCCCTGATTAATAAAGTTACTAAGCCGAAAAGAAAAGGAATGAATTAATGAATGAATGTTGGTGAGTAAATGATGGCAGAATATTGATTTCTGAAAAAAACTATTACTTTAAAATATTCACACAAAAAAATGTTTTTCTTGTATAACTTTCTCACCCTCAGGCCATCCAATAAATATGATCTTTTTTTTTTTAGGAGAACATGAAGATTTTAACTGAAATTTTGGTAAAACATGATAGTCCACAGCACAAGTTTGCTGTCAGTTTTTGTATGCATGGACACCAAAATTCTCCTAATTGTTTTTATCTTTTTTTAATTTATGAATTAAACAAAACATACTACAGAAGTCAATGGCTGCTGCTTTAAATAATTCTTCAAATAATAATAATTATACTCTTTTTGTGTAAAATAGAAGAAACTTAAATAGTTTTGGAACCATTGAAAGATGAATAAATGATGACAGACTTATCATTTACAAAATTTATTCAATTATCATTTACATCCTCGCATTAGGGCTGCATGATATTGGAAAAATCAAGTGATATTTTATTTTTCTGCAATAAATTTTGCGATAGGACAACAGTTTCACAAGACTGTTAGAATAGCACTATTTGACGGTTTTCTGGGGATTTTAACAGTATTCAGGTACAGACATTTTGCTTTTGTGTCTCATTTCTACTCCAAATATCAAAGAAATCTTAGAGCAAGTAAAAAAAATATTGTTTTGCTTTCACCATCAAAAGAAATAAGTAAAAATTAAGAGTTTTTCCTTATAACAAGCTAAATCATCTACTAGTGGGGTAAGTAATAATCTCACTCTTAAAGATATCTTGACAAGAAAAAAAAAAAAGACTTAATGAATAAACCATATAAATTCCATACAAAAAAAGTAATTAAATATAATTCTGTAGATCCTGGTCAACTTTAATTCAGAACTGCAATGTGACTATTGTGGATGCACTCATTGCGATATCGATGCAATGATGTATTGTGCAGCCCTACATGAAAGTACCTTTATGTTAACAAGCATTTCAGACCAATTTTTAAACAAACTGATTGTTTTCTTAATATACATTATAATCAGGGTCCAAAAGTATACATTTTCTCGCCTGTGGAAGTGCCAATCGCCATTAACTTGCAAATTATGAATTTTCAAGAATCAATGTAACAAATTAATTAATACATATTCAAGAATTCAGCTAAGAAATCTTCAATAATGTTCAACTGGAGATTTAAAAAAGCACCAACATCTTGGATAGTCTGTGGATGAGTAAATCATTTAGGTTTGGACAATGTTATAACAGGAATGTTGTTCTAGGACCAACAAAAGATGCTGACCCGGGAAAATGTCCTACTTGGCAAAATCATATTTACCGCAAACTGGCAAGGATTGTTTCGGCTTACTGTTACTGCCGACCTCCTTTTATCCAAGCTGAAAATACATTTTCTGTGGCCTTAACTGACCCTTACCCTAATAGAACAGCCTTCTTCATCTATGTATAGACAAGGCATATAAAAAAGATGATGAGCACAATAAATAAGAAAGCCAGCTAGTAAATTCCTCTAAGGATCCAGCATTCTTCTCTGAATAGCAGGTGCCATATTGCAGTGGGCTTGTGTTCTTTTCTGCCCACAGAAGAATGAATTAGCATGAGAAAGCACAGTTTGTTGTATAGGGTAACAGCTGGGTCTTTGGCACTTTGGGAATAGTGGGGCTCCAATGAAAAAGGAATGACAATATGCCTCCGGGCCATATCACACCAATCCAGTTCAATTTAAAGTGCACTTTTGAGTCTCCCCTGAAAATACAGGCCTTTCAGAATGAAAACTTACTTACTTCTGTGGAAATCAATATTCAACTCAAATTGGAAATTCAAGACATTCTGGATGCATGTGTTTGCTGCTATCTGCAGAGGAGAACAAAATTAAGGCTGCGTGTCCAGCGAAGCGTTTTCTTCTTTAGCTGGCATTCGTTTTCTGTTGTCAATGGTAACGGCATGCTTTTAAAGTGCCTGCATCATGGTTGAGCGAGCACTTTATGGTTGTTGCAAGAAGGGATACAGCTGCAGTCAGAAGTTAATGAGAATTATTTGTATTATTTATTAAATTACTCATTAATTGTATTTTATTAATATCTATCCCAACCCTCTCAGTAATGCAAAAACCGTAATTATTAACGCACACATTCAATTTATTTATTAACGTCTATCCTAACCCTCACAGTAATGCAAAAACAAAAATTCTAACAAGAATTATTTATATTACTTATTACATTGCACATTAAGTTGTATATTATAAACATCTTCCCCGAACCCAACCGTATTATTGTGGTACAATTTTACAAAAAACTATATTATACTGATGCAAGTAACCACAGCAGTATCTCGCCTAGAGTTTACTGCATTTTTTACAGTCATCCCTTAATGCTTTGTGGTTTTTCAGACGTTGTAAGCTAAAAAAAATTCGGAAGTTCATGTTGGGAGTATAGGGCATCACAGTGGCGCAGTGGGTAGCACAATCACCTCACAGTAAGAAGATCACTGGTTTAAACATCAACAAGGTCAGTTGGCATTTCTGTGTGGAGTTTGCATGTTCTCCACGTGTTCGAGTGGGTTTTTTCCGGGTGCCCTGGTTTCCCCTACAAGTCCAAAAACATGCGCTACAGGTGAATTGGGCAAGCTAAAATTGCCCGTAGTGTATGTGTGTGAATGAGAGTGTATGGGTGTTTCCCAGTGATGGGTTGCAGCATTCTGCTGTGGCAACCCCTGATTAATAAAGGGACTAAGCCGAAACAGCACTATCTGTTGGTTTTCTGAGGATTTTAACAGTATTCAGGTACAGACATTTTTCTTTCTTTTTTTCCAACCGTAGTATTGTGGTACAATGTTACAAAAAACTATATTATACTGATGCAAGTAACCACAGCTGTATCTCGCCTAGAGTTTACTGCATTTTTTACAGTCATCCCTAAATGCTTTGTGGTTTTTCAGACGTTGTAAGCTAAAAAAATCAGTGTCACTTTTGAGCTAGCCATCAAATCACAGTGGTTGAGGAGCGGATAACATGCAACTGTACATTACAACCACAACAACTTGTAAGGACAATTGACTGAAAAAAAAAATGCTGCGCTGCAAACACCCTCACAACTGAGCGTTTTCTCATATTTTAAGTGAAGTCCTTCCAATCTTGTCATCCATTCATTTATTTTCTTTTTGGCTTAGTCCCTTTATTTATCTGGGGTTGCCACAGTGGAATGAACTGCCAACGTATCCAGCATATGTTTTACATAGCGGATACCTTTCCAGCTGCAACCCATTCCTGGGAAACATCCATACACACTCATTCACACACATACACTACGGAAAATTTTAGCTTACCCAATTCACTTGTAGCGGATGTCTTGAGGGGGAAACTGGAGCACACAAAGGAAACCCACGCAAACACGGTTCCAATCTTGTATTGTTTGTAATTATTATCTTTATTATTGTGAGTTCTTATCAGTAAAATTTCACTTTATTTAGATTTAAGTGATTACTTTGCCTGAATTTTAATTCCAACGATGTATCAGCATGTTGTACTGAATCTGCCATAATTAAAAGGTTCATTTACAGCATTTCTGCTATTTTTGAACCAAACTTGTATTTAATCACTCACATACAGCTGGCCCAAATGCACTGACTGCAAATTAAGAAAACACATGGTGAAGTTTTTTTGTTTATTTTAACATCCTAGTCATATGATTCTTTGTTGTTTGCAGTTTTTAGCCATAATAATATGACAAATTAATTACACAATTATCCTTAAATAAGCCACTAAATCTAAACAGAAAGTAGCCGGGTTCATCACTTTATGAAGACTTCTAACACATTTCTGTATTTGCATATGTTAAAAAAAAACGTGTCTGCGCATATATACAATGTCAAATCGATGAAGATATAGGGCTCTATTTTAACAATCTATTATCTGGTGCATGGTCTTACAGGGTTGTGCTTATTCTCTTAATGAGTTATGGGTGTGTTTTGAGCATAAAGTTGCGGTCACACTGGACTTTTCTCCCCATAGACTTCTATTCATACGCACGCAAATGCATCAGACCGGAAACGCTAGGTCGTGCTGCAAGTTTCACAGATCACTGTGTTGAAAAGTTCAAGCTTGATGAACTCTGACCTGCGAAATTGCATCACTTGACTGCTTGAGACGAATCGAGGATCAAAACATGACCTCTCTAGACAAAAATTTAAAACATGGACCAATCCCTCACTTTTTTAATGTCTAATCATCTTGCTTAATCACGCCCCTTTACGCAGTGCACAAACTTAAGTGTGCCTGCGGCATAATGTGCATTAAACCAATCAGAGTCTCATCACACATTCCCTTTAAGAGTCAGTTGAGTCATGCCATGGCGCATTTGCTATTTAAATGGCAGACTTTGTAAGATGAAAAACTTAAAGGGCCATGAAACCCCCTCGTTTCAGAAGGGTGTTTTCACACCTCTACTTTGGAAAAAGTCAGAAAAGTGGGCGTGTCCAGCTCTGTTTAGGGGGGAGTGTCGGAGGAAGTAAAGAGGCTTGGTGTGGGAGTGTCTATTTGGGCGCGCTGAATTTCAGAGTCAAAACACACAACCACAGCGGACAGTGTTTACATGGACATCTGTAGTCGAATTATTTGCCAAATTATTAAATGGTGGACTTTAACTGCAGTTTGGCTCTTTCATTCAGGGAATTCATTCATGTCCCTCCCGACAAACATGATATTTGATTCGAGGAACTGCTCTAAGCGTTTATTTTTCATGCAATGTTTGATACCGCACGGCGAATGAGAGAAAAAAAAACTCAGCATTTCCCGGAAACTTAGATGCGTCAGAAAGCCGCGTGTGTTATTCCGGTCACAAAATCCAACACGAGGTTATAGTTTGGTTGTAACTGTTAGTGCTAACTTGTTTACACTCGGTGCAATAGTTTGTTTGATACGAATAAAATACGAACTGAATAAACAAAGAGCACTGGTCGCTCACTTACCAAATCTGTAGAGACAGGACAATCCACAGCAACTAGAGCTGCGTCTTTATTTAGAGGAGACTACAAGCGAATCCGGATCTCAGCGTTTGCAGATGAGAACAGCTCTCAGGTAAACAATAATCCTCCTTAGACACGCAAGTTATTGTTGCCGCGCGTCGCGTACACTGCTAATCCACAGGTGACGCCAGCTGCGCTCTCACAGAGAGAAAATGAAAACAAAACTTAACTGCAGCAACACTTCACGCTTGTTTTGCCAATACAACGTGGCGTCTCTGCCGTCTACACTCTGACAGTAATGAATATTAATGAAGTTGCACAATAGAGCGCGCTGATTGGTTTGAACCAAGCTTTACTCATGCATTAATGCAACACACTGTAAGACGTAATAAGACACACTCTGGCACAGACGCCCAGTCTGCATGCTGGAATACAACGCTATTATGTCATGACTGTGACGCAGCTTCAAAAATTCGTTTCAAACCGGAAGCACAAATTTGCTTGAAATAACGCAAAAACAACCAATTTACACTTTTTAGTGAAATATAGGTGTCCTAATAGTGTTTTTAGCAGTGTGGGACACATATACGACTGTCAACAGCTCAAAAAATGTGTTTTGTTGTTTCGTGACCCTTTAACACTTCACTTGCGAGAAAACAGTTAAAAAGACCATCTGTAGTGCAAGGATGAAGAACGAGCCTCCTCCATTGAGACTCTTTACTTTCTCTTTACTCCTTTACTTTCGTGGATGAGGAAACAGTGTTGTACGCACTCCACTAAAGACATGCATTAGCCTACATATATAATTTTATTTATTAAATGCAAAGACTTGTTTCAAAACAATTTCTAACTTTATGCGTCACTTCTAATTTCCAGCAAATGAATAAATGAACAATAATAACGAAGTGTGGTCAAAAACTGAGTTATATTCAAACTCACATCCTATTCTTAAGCACTATATGGTGATGCATACGTCTCCAAACCCTGACAGGCGGACATTCCTTTTTATTAAAACAATTTTTAAAACAAATACAAATATGCATATAATGAATAACACCGCTAATAATAATAACATTATAAAAACGCTGATTGCCATGAATAAACAGAAAAAAAGCCCCTGAGGTGAAAAAGGCATGGAGGTAGTGGTTTTTATATTTATGTAGAAAATAATAATTTTTGTAACATTTTAATCCTTTATTTTTTGTTCATTTGTAAAAATATTTGTATATTGCTGTACATCCTGTGTGAATTAAACAGCGTGTAGCGTTTTGGACCTGTGAAGGCACATAACTAGCGTGCTCTGTGCTGGATTTTTTTAGACCAGGTTTTACTTGGTCAATGGCTTGGTCTAATTTAGTTCTTCAAAATAACAATGCGTCAACAATTCGCCTTAACAAACCTCCTTTTTAGAATGGAACACCCATGAGTCCACAAAGTAGCGTGAATGGATTTGCTATTCAAACAACATGATGCACAATGTGAAAATTAGAGTTGCGCTGGTCTGAAAATAGCAATAAATCGCGCCAAAACACATCTTGAGCCTTATTGAGCGGGCTGTGTGACAGGGCCCCTAGTCTCAACTTTTTCAATTTGCTTGCGTTTTCTTAACCTGCAGCATGTTTGATCTCTCTGATAAATGTGTAAGCTCACTATGAATGTAAGTGTAAGCTCATTATATTATCAATCGGAAACAGATGCATCTGGAGCAAGAACTGTATTTTCATAGTGATTCAATTACAATCGAAAATAGTAAATGAACCGCTTGGACCGAATCAATTAAAAGATCCGATTCACTACATCAACACATTCACGTATCAGTCACCCCTAATTACACACAGTAAACAGCATTACAAATATAGCTTATAATTTGGGCATTTTTGTTTTGTCTCATTAAGGCAGGGTTATTTTGCACATGTTTTACTCACGAACATTCTCGAAGCACGACTGAGTCAATGTCAGCACCAAAACAACAGGGAATCATTCATCTAGAGAGTTGCATATGTCGGTTTAACAGTCTAAACATCCCCACGGATCCTTTTGGTAATGTACCCTGCGTTAGTGGGCCAGACAAGAATTACTGTCTTCATACACACACTGTCATTTCCCTTGTCCTGTAAAAGTACATAGTGTTATTCTCTAATCATGTAGTGAAAGTGACACTTACCAGCAGCTTCATCTCTGGATTCACTGGTGGCACTTGAAATCTGTCAATTTCCTCCATCATTTTGATACAACGTCAGTCTCGAAGAGCGAACCACAAATGCTCAAGGCGGTATCCGTATGGACAAACGCATTTATTCACTCTCTGGATCGGTTCAAAGATGCCGTGCTTTCCAGCATCATCTCTAGTTGTTTTCCGCTATCTGGCTGCTACCAGTCAGGGGTGACTCAACAGCAACATCTGACTTCCGGGTCCGGAACCCCGCCCATGCTGACAAGCTGATGAATAATTAATGAGGCAGAACGTCTACTGTAATAAGAAGAAAATGTAAAACTTTGCACATTAATTTATTTAGTTTGCCCTTGTTATAATCTAGTTTAACTTTTGAGTAATATGAGTAATGTTATCTGGCATCGTACGTGTTTTAAGTTTGGAGTTTGGTTTAATGTCATTGTATGTAATTAGAATAATTGTAATAATTGACAGGTATTACTGTAGTAAGTACATTCACGTATTTATTGTTTTAAATACTATTTTTAAACACAAGTTATGTTAGGAGAAGATATCTGTTTTTCATAAGCATGTTTATTGAAAATATTCATAACATGTAGAATGTAAGAATATAAAGAGTATCAGGTTATTTTTAACAATTAGCAAAAGTAATAATAATAATAAATAACAATAAATATATAATAAATAATATAGATATTTAAATAAATAATCATTATTAATCATAAATTAATAATGGTTTTGTTGTAAAGAACGTCTACTGTAATAAGAAGAAAATGTAAAACTTTGCATATTAATTTATTTAGTTTGCCCTTGTTATAATCTAGTTTAACTTTTGAGTAATATGAGTAATGTTATCTGGCATCGTACGTGTTTTAAGTTTGGAGTTTGGTTTAATGTCATTGTATGTAATGAGAATAATTGTAATAATTGACAGGTATTACTGTAGTAAGTACATTCACGTATTTATTGTTTTAAATACTATTTTTTAAACACAAGTTATGTTAGGAGAAGATATCTGTTTTTTTATAAGCATGTTTATTGAAAATATTCATGACATGTAGAATGTAAGAATATAAAGAGTATCAGGTTATTTTTAACAATTAGCAAAAGTAATAATAATAATAAATAACAATAAATATATAATAAATAATATAGATATTTATATTAAATAATCATTATTAATAATAAATTAAGGTGACGCGGTGGCAAAGTGGGTAGCACAATCGCCTCACAGCAAGAAGGTTGCTGGTTCGAGCCTCGACTGGGTCAGTTGGTGTTTCTGTGTGTAGTTTGCATGCTCTCCCCTTGTTCGCCCAGGTTTCCTCTGGGTGCTCTGGTTTCCCCCACAAGTCCAAAGACATGCGGTACATTGGGTATAGGCTAAAATTGTCTGTAGTGTATGTGTTAATGGAAGTGTATGGGTGTTTTCCAGTGATGGGTTGCAGCTGGAAGGGCATCCACTGATTAAAACATATGCTGGATAAGTTGGTGGTTCATTCCACCGTGGTGACCCCAGGTTAATGAAGGGACTAAACCGAAAAAAAAATAAATGAATAATAATAAATTGGGGAGAGGCATGGTGCAGTGTGTCACACGTTTGCCTCACAGCAAGAAGGTCGCTGGTTCAAGCCTCAGCTGGGTCAGTGTGCATTTCTGTGTGGAGTTTGCACGTTCTCCCCGTGTTCGCGTGGGTTTCCTCTGTGTGCTCCAGTTTACCCCAAGCTAAATTGTCCATAGTGTATGTGTGTGAATGTGTGTATGAATGTTTCCCAGTGACGAGTTGCAGCTGAAAGGGCATCCGCTGTGTAAAACATGCTAGATAAGTTGACAGTTCATTCCGCTGTGGCGATACCAGATTAATAAAGGGACTAAGCAAAAAATAAAATGAATGAATAAATAAAAGAAACACTATTATTATTTGCATTTCATTATTAACAATCCATTATAGGCAAATTTAGGAAAATTCGTACAGGCTAAGAAACGCTGACTATTAATACAAACAAATAAATATAAAAGCTAAAATAAATAAATAAATAAGATAAAGAAACACAATACATACATACATATACATACATGTGGACTGTATGAAACTGTTTGCTGCTAATTAAATTGTTTCCTCAATTTTTAACTTTTCACAATTTCTCTTGATAGCAAATTTATTTTATTTGGTCTTTTTTGCATTTCAACTTTAATTGCATAGGCACACATAAGTAAAACTGTACATTCTTACAAAATGATATACACTTTTTAACAATACATTCATTCATTCATTCATTTTCTTTTCGGCTTAGTTCCTTTTTTAATCTGGGGTCGCCACAGCGGAATGAACCACCAACTTATTCAGCATTTGTTTTACGCAGCGGATGCCCTTCCAGCCGCAACCCATCACTGGGAAACCCATACACACTCATCCACACACATGCATACACTACAGACAATTAAGCCTACCCAAATCACCTGTGCACATGTCTGGACTGTGGGGGAAACTGGAGCACCCGGAGGAAACCCATGCACACGCAGGGAGAACATGCAAACTCCTCAGAGAAATGCCAACTGACCCAGCCAAGGCTCGAACCAGTGACCTTCTAGCTGTGAGGCGACAACACTACCTACTGTGCCACTACGTCACCTTTAACAATACATATATACTAAAATAAATAAATAATATATATAATCAATAAAAATGATTAAACATAACATTTCCTGGTTTAATATTTTACTTAATTATTGCTTATGCTTCAGAATACAGGGCTAGCTTGTTTTTAAATTCAATAAGCAAAAGGGTTAATAGGGCGACATGGTGGCTTAGTGGTTAGCACTGTCAACTCAAAGCTAGAAGGTCGCTGGTTCGAGTTCTAACTGGGCCAGTTGGCATTTCTGTGGGGAGTTTGCATGTTCTCCCTGTGGGTTTCCTACAGGTGCTCAAGTTTCCCCCTACAGTCGAAAGACATACGCTTTAGGTGAATTGAATGAACTAAATTGGCCATAGTGTATGAGTGTGAATGAGTGTTTATAGGAGCAATTCCATGCAAATGTCAACCTTGCCATAAAAAAAGAAAAGTTTTTTTACCAAAATAGTTGATCCTTTCTACGTTTTTTTGTGTAGGCTTGTATTTGTACAGGACTGTAAAACTACTCAAAAATGTCTCTGTCAGTGTTCTAAAACAATTATACTTGATTTAACAAAGTCACACGACTGGCAATTTCACATATATCACATCTATAACGGAGAGACGTCACATCCATTATGAAGCTTTTTTCCTTATCAATGCAAAAATGTAAAATAAAGTCAAATCAGTCATTTTTGTTACATAGTGAGCCGACTCTTATCCTCTTGATTATCATTGTTTATTTTGGGTTGTGTAGTTTAATTCGCAGAATTTCTACAAAGTATGTTGTACACTGTAAACTTGCAGACTTTTTTTAGTCACTTCCATGATATGTTTATTTTCCTCATTTAAAGTATAAAACATGTTTACAGATTGATAGTTTTCTGATCCCATAACACTGTGGCTAGTTGTTATGGAAAATATGAGCAGATACTTTAATAAATTGTAAAGATATACTCTCTCAGTGAATTTATGTTTTGAGTTTTTACTGCAAATGTCACATCCATAGCGCTGGAATTGCTCATAGATGTTTCCCAGTACTGGGTCACAGCTGGAAGAGCATCCGCTGTGTATGGCATATGTTGCATAAGTTGGCGGTTCATTCCACTGTGGCGACCCCAGATGAATAAGAAGACTAAGCCGAAGGAAAATGAATAAATAAATGAATGAAATGCGTTAAATAAATATCGCCATCTTGTGGCATTTGTAAAGCACAATTTCCTTTTTGCTCAGGTAAAAACTTTAAGTGACTTTTATTTTGAAGCAATATCCACAAGTATCCATCAAAATGACAAAAAAATAAACACTGATCGTTTATGAGCACTTTTTTTTACTGCGTTTCCTTTCATTTTTTATATTCATTTTTCTATTCTATGTGATTTTGGGAAATTATCAATTAGATTCCATCTGTATACAATACATAGCCTATGTACTAAACGTTATATAAATTATTACTGTATAATCGTTTGTTCTTGTACGTATGGAAATAAAATGAAGGGACCACTTGAAATATATACCTATGTATTTGAGTAAACGTAATTTGGGTTATATTCTATAAACTACCAGTGAAATTTCTCTTGTCATCTCTTGTTGGAATAATATATTTAGAGATTTTAAGTGGCAAAAATATGGTCTTTGCAACAAAACCATTTCCTCATTAACAAGGTCAAAGAAGTGTATTTTAAATTAATCAGCAAGTTTTATCCTATAAAACAATTTTTGAAAAAGTTTTATTCTAATATTGATGTAAAATGTTAATTTTGTCAATTTCATACTGAAATTTATTTTGGGATTGTATGCTGTACAATTTTGGAAACAATATGGCGTATTTATTAATGATAATATACAGCAAGATGTTTCTGTTACTTTAGAAATTAGTTTTGGTTATTATTAATCTGTCTCTACCAAGAGTAACGTTAATGCTTGTTTTGTTATAAATGAATTTTTTTTTTTATATAAATTCCATATCCACAAATGTAAAGTAACTAATACTAAGTTAAACCATACTTTCCTCTTTTTTTGCTACATTTTTGTCATTATTTACATTTAATTTCATTATGTAAAAATTAAAAAGCTAACAGAACTATTTCATTTTGTAAAGACTTTATGTAAGTTACCGTAATTTATTCTTAAATGTCTTACCCTCAAGTTTATATATCATGTTCTTTATTATTATTTTTTCTTCTCTTTTTCTTTCTCTCTCTCTCTTGTATTTTTCTTCATTGACAGTGTAATTCATATCCATAATGTTAACGTTTTCAACGCTTTTATTTTGAAAGCCAGCTCTTCACAGTAGGCTACTTCGTGGTTCACATGTTGTTGCAGTTGTGAGATAAACAGCGTACGCCAAAACTAGACAGCATTTCCAAAACTTGATTTTAGTAACGTTACCTGTTCGTCAAAAATATCACAGGAATGTCGTTAAACAGAGATTTGTTGTTATGCTAGTTATCCATGACAATAACTGTAGCTTGGGCCTTTGTTAGGCTTGGTTTCTAGGGACACCGTTGCTATAGAACGCGAACTGTGTAACGTTGACCAAGGTCAGCCTATTTCCTCCAATCACGACAGCGCACTGCAAACGAAACCCTTTGAATCAGCCAATCAAATGAAAGAGCGATTACCCACCGGAAGAAAAGGGTTTCAAGACTGTGGGATGACACAAGTAGTTCGCAACTATTTTTATGCACGTTTTGCTCATATCGGCGTTTGAATGTTTGTAATTTCGCATGGTAAGATATTTTGAAGATTAATATGCTTATGTTTTAATGACTTTGTATATTAGAAATCGTCAAACTATGCATGCTCTGATCAACTGACTTTATCTGCAGCGTTTTCTGTTTTATTTATGACTTCTGTGTCATTTCTGTTTCAATATATTTGTGTTTACGTGTCAAGAAAGCTAGTTTTAACGTCATAAGTTTATATATTTGCCTGTTAGCTTGCAGTTCTGTGTCCTATTTGGCTTTTTCATTTTCTTCTGAATCCAGTAAAGAGGTCTGTAAGGTGTGCACATAGATTTTTGTTATATTTGCTATATTTAAATTATTATATTTGCTGTCCGCTTTACATTAAGTCAAATGTCATAAATGATTGTAGAAGGGTCTGTTATGGTGGTCTCGGTTTACCACTGACAGTCTTGAGTAAGTTACTGTCATTTGAAATTTGACCTGAAGATGAACCAGTAAAATGATACTTCAGTGCGTCACAGAATCATAAACAAAGGCTTTTACTACATAAAATAAGTATTAAAGGGGAAAAAAATGTGTTAAATAGTAAAAATGGGTATTCAGCAGCTATAACTTCAGCCTTCATGGTCATATTCCTAATACCATTAATACTAATACTACAAAATACTTCAGAAATTATTCTAAAATGCTGATTTGATGCTTAATTGTTTAAAATATTTATAGTTATTTGTGAATAAAATTACTTTGCATTATTACATTACATGAATTATTAAAACACAAATAAGGTCAAACACAAATGAGCTTATAAATATTACTATTTATTATTAATAATAATATAATATATTGTTTCCTAGCACTGGGTTGCAGCTGGAAGGGTTTTGCTGTGTAAAACATTTGCTGAGTAAGTTGGTGGTTCATTCCGCTGTGGCGACCCCTGATAAATAAAGGGACCAAGCCAAAGGAAAATGAATAAATTAATGGATTGCTTTACATCATTTTATTTAATTTTTCTATTGTTTGTTTTACTGATACTATTATCTTATTATATGTGTGTATATTTGTGATATTTAAAAAATAGAAAATAAAATATTTCTTTTCCGTAACAGGGATCAATGTAATTTTAACATAAATTCATATATAAATTATATTAATTTATTATATATATATATATATATATATATATATATATATATATATATATATATATATATATATATATATATATATAAATTATATATAAATAAAAAAAAAAAATATATATATATATATATATATATATATATATATATATATATATATATGTGTGTGTGTGTGTGTGTGTGTGTGTGTTTGTGTGTGTGTGTGTGTGTGTGTGAGTAAAACATAAAACCTATATGAAATTAAATTTAAGTCAATAATTTTATAAACATGGGAAGCATATAAAATGTAAATAAAGTGTCTATTTAGATATTTGAATTTCCCTTTGTTGAATGAAATGTTAGAATGTGGGCAAAATAATGATTTGTTCAGTCGGACAGATGTTTTTGTACACTCGAAATAAAATTGATATATTATTGATATTTATCTTTTTTATACAGAAGAAATCAGTGAGAACAAGGTCCTCCTCCCCACCCCTGCATGTGCACGTGAACGAGAGCACACCTGTGCATGTTCATGTGAAGAAGAGCACGAAATGCAGCCCTACCAAGACAGCCCAGGTATGACATCATCAAATAGTCTGTGCATATACACTTGTTCCCAAATTACTGTTTAATAATATATACAGGATTCCCACAAATTATGAAATTTCTGGAATTTCATATATATGAAGACAAGAATTATAAAATAAAAAAAATAATGTATATATATTTCATACATTGAAAGTCATGGATTTTATAAGTGTTTCTAGTGTTTCACATTTTGCCTATTGTTTTATTTAGGCTATTTTTAAGCACAATCTTATTCATTCTCCACTACGCAGTTGTGGTAAATAAGGTTATTAAGATTACTAATTAATTAGTAGTATGCAAAACACAGCAGTGCCTTGTTTTTTATGGAAATTCAGCTTTTTAGTCAGGAAATGTATATAATAACCTATAATGATACTTTGTTTTTTTAAATTACACAATTAGTAAAGTTCCAAAATATGTTGCAATTTTCATACATGTAAAGCAGTTTTTGCCCATAGTGAATCCATGCATTTCTTTTATGTTCCAGGTTAAGTCAAAAACTGGCTTGCATCCTACTGCTAAGGTGAAGACAAGAGTTCCATGGATTCCCCCTGGCAAGGTCTCAGCCCGAGAGACCTCATATAAGTGGGATGTCAGTCAAATATTACAAATACATTCCCATCTGTGCTTGTGTACAATTAGTTACAATATAACATGCAGTTTAGTGATAGTCATGGAAATAAATTTAGATTTTTATTTGATTTTTAAATTTTAGGGACCATCCCATCGTCTGGAAATAACGGCTCCACAGGAGCCTGAGCGTTCCCAGTCTCCTATGCGAATAGAAGATCTGTCCACCAATGAAGAAGAGGCACTGCATGGACGCATAAATCAGTACGAGAGGAAGATCGACAGTCTGATGACAGAGGTCAGCTCTCTGAAAAAGGAGGTGAGAAATGGAGACCGTTCGTCAATAGCAGTTGTGTTTTTGTTCTTTACTTTTTAGAGGAATAAATGTAACTTTAGTTGCTTTTATTCAGAGGTCAGAGTAACTAAGTTTAACTTTAGTTACATTTATTAATTCAGTGCTTTGAAAAATTACTTTTAAACAAATATATACATGTATATACAGTAGTCAACATTTGACTTAGTTAAAAACCTTTTATTAAAGTTCTCCTAAACTAATCAACAACACTCACGCTTGTCTTTTTGAAAAAACTTTTTTGATCCACCTTAAATGTTGACTAGTGTATACATACACAATTGAAGACAAATTTAATGACCCTCCTATAAAGTTTCAATTCCTAATTTTTTTTATACATTTTTTAAAGGGTTTTGTAACAGAGAGATAAAAAAAAACATAATACTTTTAACAACTTTATTTTACAAGTTTTAATTTTAACAAGTTTAATTTTTTCATGTCTACATTTCTAAAGTATTCCAACCAAACTAAAACAAATAAGACTTTCTTCAGAAGAAAATATAATAAGAAATAGAAATACTGCAGAGTTTTTTTTGTCTGATTTTGTTGTCCACTTCCAGTTAGATTTCAAAAATGTATTTTATTAAACAGTTTTTTTTTTCTACTTTAGTAAAGTGTCTGTTTAAATGCTATAACATATAAATATAAAAATGTGTAAAAAATATATAAAAACGTGTAAAATAATGTCCCATTATCACTCTAACATATACGGTATTTAGGTATTAATGAAATTCTATGTTATATATAGTTGAAATCAGAATTATTAGCCCTCCTGAATTAATAGCCCCCTGTATATTGTTTTGCCCAATTTCTGTTTAATGGAGATAAGATTTTTTTTCAACACATTTCTAAATATAATAGTTTTAATAACTCATTTCTAATAACTGATTTATTTTATCCTTGCCATAATGACAGTACTATACACAATATTTTACTAGATGTTTGTCAATAAATTAGTATTCATATTAAAGTGAAATTTAATGGCTTAATTAGGCTTAATTAATCTACTTAATTAGGCGTGTTTGCACATTTGGCAAGTCATTGTATAACAGTGGTTTATTCTGTAGACAATCTAAAAATATGTATTGCTTAGGGGCTAATAATAATGATCATAGTTTGGGAAATATAAAAAATGAAAAAAAAATCACATTATATATAAATTCACCTATTAAATTACATTATCACATATTAATTTTGACTACAACTATACACAGCATTTTTTTTATTTATATTTACATTGATTAAATTCCATAGGTTTGAAGGATATTAAGTAGATTTTTTTTTGTAAATACGCCTTACAGTATTCTTTGGGTGTAAATTTGCTAATGTTTGTGTTTACAGGTAGAGCTTCGTAAGAAGGAGCAGCTGCTTGAGCGTCAGTCGGAGAGGTTGAGCGCATCCCAGCGTGTCATCGCTGAACAGGAAGAGGAGCTTGCAGAAGTCGCCCGAGAGCTGGAGGCCACAGAGCAGGAGAACTCACGTCTACGAGAGTCCATGGAGAAGATGCTGGCAGAGAATGATTTCGGGAGGTATAATGAAAGCATTTTGATTTTACATATAAGAAATAATTAGTACGTTTTGAACCATTTCCTTCTATTGTAGAGTAGAGAGGGACGGCATGCAGCTTGACAAAGATGTTCTACTCAGGAAGCTGCTGGAAGCAGAGATGGACAGCAGTGCGGCTGCAAAACAGGTTTCGGCCCTTCGCGAAACGGTCAGCCAAATGTCTAGGAGTACAAGTGTAAGCATTTTTCAGAACTTTCAAACCATTGTCTTGTGGCTTGCTTAAAATAAATAAATGATATAACATTTTTGGTCACACTTTACAATAAGCTTTCATTAGTTAATGCATTTACTAAAATGAACTAAATATGTGCGATACTTGTACAGCATTTATTAATCATAGTTTGACATTTACTAATGCAGTTTTCAATCATTCATTCATTTTCCGTTGGCTTAGTCCCTTTATTCATCAGGGGCCGCCACAGCGGAATGACCTGCCTACTTATCCAGCATATGTTTTACACAGCGGATGCCCTTCCAGCTACAACCCAGTACTGGGAAACATCCATACACACTCATTCACACACAAACACCACGGCCAATTTAGTTAATCCAATTCTTATAGCGCATGTCTTTGGACTATGTGGGAAACCGAAGCACCCAGAGGAAACCCACGCAAACTTCCCACGGAAATGCCAACTGACCCAGCCAGCACTCGAACCTACAACTTTCTTGCTGTGAGACAACTGTGCTAACCACTGAGACACCGTGTCTCCCTAATGCATTTTTTTTTTCATTCAAATTCATGCTTGTTAAAAATTAGTGAGCTAACATAGTGCAGTGAACAACTGCACTTTCATCAACGCTAACTAATGCCGAGTTCAGACTGCATGATTTTCAAAGGAGTCATGTCACAGATGTTTTCACACTGCATGACTATCTGTGCTAGCGTTTCGTCGCTGCTTTGTTTACACTGCAAGATGGATCGGCGACAGGGACTTTCACATTGCATGACTTTACTATAGGAAGAATCGCCAACAACTTCGTCCAAACTACGTCTCACAGCCAAAAACACGTAGTATATCTGTTGTTATTAACTACATAATGAGAAAGAAGCCTTTAATGGGGTAGAAATGTACATATTTGCTCACCTGGGTTTAAAGGGAATTAGCCATTTCTCCTCAACGTTGATAATAAACTAATTTTTTTTTGTATGAAACGTCAAACAGACACGGTTGCTCCTGAGTCCTGTCAAACCTCCACTAGTTTTTCCTCCATTTCGTAGGTCCAAATAAACCGAAAAGGAGCGATTTTAGCTTCTCCCCCAGCCTCCCGCTGGCCGGCAGCAGGTATACACACACGCACACACAAGTGAATGCTGCTCTCTCATTGGCTGTAGGCGATCGCTGATGTTATTTTCAGTCAAAACTCAATTCACACGGCATGATTTGAATCGATGACAGCTCCAGATATTTAGCATGCCAAATATCTTGCATATCTTATATAGTTCATACTGTGTGATTGTCACTCACTTGCACGAGCAGCGATTTGCCTGTGATTTCAGGCATTTGTCAGCGATTTCTCAAAACCTGTCGGCAATCCAAAATCGGGGCTAAAATCACGCAGTCTGAACTAGGCATAAGATAAATAAATACTGTAATAAATGTATGGTTTGTGGTTTGTTCATGTTAGTAAATACATTAATTTACATAAACTAATAAACCTTATAGTAAAGTGTTACCATATTTTCATATATTTATACAGGAGAAAAAGATGTCAGGATCAGACTCGACACTTTTGGTTCGACAAAAGGAGATGTTACTGCAGAAGCTGGAGACTTTTGAGAGCACCAACAGAACTCTTAGGCATCTTCTTAGAGAACAGCATAGCAGAGAGGTACTGCTTTGAAGGACTTCAAAAATTATTGTTAGAGAACTATGATTTGATGTACCTATAACGAACAGATTATTAATCTTTTTTCAGATGGACTCACTTAGACTCTTGGAACAGAAAGATGCACTGCTGAAAAGGCTTTCTGATGTAGAAGAAGAGAATTCGGTTAGTGTTGTGTGTGAAAAAGATATGAGCAATTCCAGCGTTATGGATGTGACATTTGCTGTGAAAACTCAAAACATAAATTCACAGAGAAAGTATTCGTTAACATTATATTGAAACATCTGTTTATATTTTCCAGAACAACTGACCACAGAGTTATGGGTAGAGAAAAATATCAATCTGTAAACATGTTTTATACTTTAAATGAGGAAAATAAGCATGCGTTATGGATGTGACAAATTTTGTCGAAATTCTGAGAAGTAAACTGCACAACCCAAAAGAAACAATGCTAATCAAAAGGATAACATATGTCTCTCTATAGAACAAAAATGCTTGACTTTATTTTATTTGACATTTTTGCATTTATGAGGACAAAGTTTTGTTATGTGGCGTCTGTCTGTTATGGATGTGACCGATTTGAAGTTGCCACTTTTGTGACTTTGGTAAATCAAATATAATTGTTTGAAAATATCGACAGAGACATTTTTGAGCATTTTTAAAGTACTTTACGGTTTCCATATTTTGGTGAAAACCTAATTTTTTTTTTATGGAAAGGTTGACATTTGCATGGATTTGCTCATATATATCCCAGTATTTTTGTGGATTGCTTTTTGCCTGAATGCAACGATTAACCGGTTTCACTATTAACCGTGGTTTAATTCATCGCGGTTAATTAATTGTAAAGGCTTCTCAACACCGTGTTTCTGCACTGAACAAAACAACTTCAACTAAACAAAAGTTATGCCAATTGTGCGCTAGTTTAAAGTTCTGAGCTTGTGTGCGAGGCTAAAATGCACCCACACTGGATTAAAGGCTGATTTTAACTATAGCTGAGGCTATTAAAAGTGGATGTTTACATATCCCATTTTTGTGCAAAAAATGTGTATCTATCCCAAAGAAAAAAAAAAACATACAAAATGAAAATACCAAACAAGTTCACAATACAGTTGATCAAAAGTGCCTTGCAGACAGCTTCAGCAGCCTTTGACTAGATTTGTTGTCTTTAAAAGGGGAATACTTTGCTAATAGGTAGCTTAGATTAACATTAGCCAAATAAAAAAAATATTCTTTTAAATTTTTATTTATTTATTTATTAATTTATTGTTTTGTGATTTATTTTCAGTGTAAAATTATTACTTATGTCAAAACTTTTTTCACTTATTTTTTAGTCCAAAGAGAAATGAACTATTGGTATTTTTTTATTAATATTTTGTGCTGTATTATTTATTAATCCACAGCAATAAATAATAATTTAAAATATATAGAGTTTCATGTGATGTTCTAAACTAGTAACATTTTAAAATTTTTGAATGCATAATAATCGTGATAACCGTTAAACAGTGATTATTCCTCTGACTATAACTGTACAACCAAAATCTATAATCATTGCATCCCTATACCTGAGTATGTTTTGTGCTGATGTCCTTGGTTTCTCTCATAAAAAGATTTTCTTTTCTGCTCTTTTAAACTTCAAACTATTAATTTAAAATGAGGTGAATTAACACAAATCTTGAGTCTTTGTTTGCGTATTCAATCCACTTAAATTTGTAAAAACAATTAAATTAACTTAATCGATTTTTGTTGGGACAACATGAGACTCAGAATGCCTTTCATGAATAAATATGCTATTAAGTCTAGAGCTGCATGATATTTGAAAATTTTAACCTTGCAATATTTTGTTATTTTGCGATTTTTTTTTTTTTTTTTTTTTTTTTTATATTGCAATATGAATGCCGTTTTTGCAGATGAGTGGAATAGCTCTAGTTGGAAAAAATTTATAATTTTAGATTGATTGGCTTGATTCTGTTGGGGAGTGCATATCAGTAAGTAAACTATTTACAAGTAAGTATAGATAAATACAAAACAAAGTAAGAGATACAGATAAAATAAACAGTCTTTTATTTTTTTTTTCTGAAGTATTCAGGTACAGTAATTGACTGATCAAATGTAAAGTAATACTGCATTTTAAAAATTGATAATACTAATCATAACAAAAGTTACAAAGGTACAATTTATTAGGCCTGGATGCTTTTAAAATCCTCAAGGCCTCAAAAACACACTCCAATGATAAATTATAATCCAGACTCAACGTTGCATATCTTGCGATGTGACTATTGCGAATAATCACATTCGACATCGATGCTGAAATGATATATTGTGCAGCCTAATTAAAACCAAAAGTAGGGGGCGCCAAGTTCTTTTCATTCAGATGAGTTTAGATTATTTCAGAAAGAAGTGGCTTTCTTTATGAAAGGATCATCACATTTGTTCATTGCCCTGAGGTGCACCAATGTTCCGCTTTGACTTTTTTATTATTATTTTTATTGGCAAAAAAGCAGACGATATTGTTGGTAAAATATAAACACACTCAATAACTTCATTTTTATATAATAAAATATAATATGATAGAATATAATATAATATAATATAAACGCTCATGTGCTACTAATTAAGAAAACAGGATTCTTGCAACGTCATATTTAAAAAAAAAAGTTATAAATAAAATCAAACCTTTGCTTTTGTATAGGTTTTTTGTATTCATTGTTTAATGAGCTCAATAAAACAACAAATTCAATTTTTCTGTTGTAGATTATAAATATCACACACACCTAGCATAAAGCAGACTTCATTATTTTTGATTTCTTCATTTTAACATTGATTCTCTCATCTTCCAGCGTATTCTTGTAAAGCTTCAAGACAAAGAAAGAGAGGTCAACCAGCTCACTTCCATATTAGAGAGTGAAAAGGTAAAGTATTTTGTCTAAATTTGTCTGAACACTTACCTGAATTTAAGCCTTATTGTTACTCAATGCAACAGGAAAGCTCAAAAACCACCAGCGAACTGTCCAAAGTCTTAGAGTCCACCCGTGCACATCTACAGGGTCAACTGCGAAATAAAGAAGCAGAGAATAACCGCCTTAACGTTCAGATCAGGGTAAGGCATACCACATTAGTAGTTAAACAATGTGTGCTACGGTGTTAAATTATGCTGCTATCTTAAATAACGCAGCTAGATCGATTTCAAGTATACATGATGTAAAAAAATCTATAAAGCTGTGTCCATTGAATCTAGAATCTGGAGCGATCCCTCAGCCAGCAGCAGGGGGAGATGGACCACCTGCAGAACCAGCTGCGAGACCTCAGGCAGCAGGCGGAGGCTGATAAGGAGGCCCTAAAGAAAGCCACGCGGGCACAGAAACTGCGGGCACAGCGCAGTGAAGACACTGTCGGACAGCTCAGTGGCCAGCTCTTAGAGATAGTAAGTGAACTAGGCTTAAAGTAACACTACACTTTTTTTTCTTGAGAAATAGTCACCTAGAGTTAAACCATTAAGTTTTATATTTTTTTAATCCATTCAGCCGATATCAGGGTCTGGTGAGAGTACTTTTAGCATACCCTAGCATAAATCGTTGAATCGGATTAGACCATTAACGTCCTGCTCAAAATTCTGAAAAAGAGTTTTGATAATTGTCCTATTTAAAATTGATTCTAGGGACTTTACTCATTCCAAAATAAATGTCAGGAAACTTTTCTGTTGGATCAAGGCTGCAGCAGGCGCAACGATATTATGCAACACTGTTACTTGGCTTGGGACTATTTTCAGGTGCTGCATATATATAATTCAATTCAATGATTTATACTAAGCTACAAGTGCTCCCGCCAGACCTAATGTTCAGCTGAATGGATTAATAAATGGTAAAACTCAACTGTTTAGCTGTAGGGGACTTAAAATGGGCCCATTTTTTAAGTGTTCCTTTAAACAATACTTCAGGTTTTGTGTGTTTAGTTTTTATTATGCTGCTGAAAATAATAATAATATTAATTTATAAGAATAAGAAATGAAGTTTTGTGCTTTAACTTTTATGCTTGTACATTGATAAATATGATAAATATGACAATATAAAGCAAAACAGGCAGTAGGTGGTGACAAGTCCCTTTTCTTAACCCTTTGATTGCCCTTTTACCAAACGGTTGACCATGTTTTTACCTTTTTAAATAATATCTGTTAAAGTCATTTAGAGAATGACTGTTATAAATAAAGGCTTACACACAGCATTGTTGGTTTACAAGAAAAATCAAACAAACATAATCCTGGTCCAATAAAAAGGACAAATTTGGGTAACAATAATATAGGACAAAACAAAAGTTATACAAATAAAAGGGTTTACTCATGGGCAACACAGTAACCATAAACATTTTCCAAAAATCCAAAAGTCCAAAATTTTTTCTCCTTTCCCAAGCTTTTCAAATCTAATGGCAATTTCATTCATTATTTTATTATTTTTTATTTTTTTTCTTCGACTTAGTCCCTTATTTAACTGAGGTCGCCACAGCAGAATGAACCAGCAACTATTCCGGCATATGTTTTTACGCAGCAGATGCCTTTCCAGCTGCAACCCAGTACTAAAAAACACCCATACACTCATTCACGCACACAAACACGCACACAAACACGCACACAAACACACACACTCGTACACTACGCCCAATTTAGTTCACTCATTTCACCCATAGCGCATGTCTTTGGACTGTGGGGAAAACCGGATCACCCGGAGGAAACCCACACCAAACTCCACACAGAAACGCCAACTGGCCCAGCCGGGACTCGAATTTTCTTGCTGTGAGGTGATAAAGATAACCACTGAGCCACCGTGCCGCTTCTAATGGCAGTTTGTGAGATATAAATATCATTCATTCATTTTCTTTTTGGCTTAGTCCCTTTATTAATTTGGGGTCGCCACAGCGGAATGAACCGCCAATTTATCCAGCATATGTTTTACACAGCAGATACCCGTCCAGCCGCAACCCATCATTGGGAAACAGCCACACACACTCATTCACACACACATACATACACTACGGACAATTTAGCCTACCCAATTCACCTGTACCGCAAGTCTTTGGACTTGTGGGGGAAACCGGAGCAGGTGGAGTAAACCCACGCAAACCTGGGTACAGAGCATGCAAACGCCACACAGAAATGTCAACTGCCCCAGCCGAGGTTCCAACCAGCGACCTTCTTGCTGTGAGGCGACAGCACTACCTACTGCACCACCGAGTTGCCCATCTAAATATTTAAAAGTGTATATTTTTTACAGGAAAAACAATTGGCAGAGGCTGTGACAGCTGCAGAAAACTGGAGCAGTCGCCACGCAAAAGAGATGAAGGACAAAGGACAGCTTGAGGTGGAGATCGCACTGTTGAACAGGTCAGCAGAGATCTGTGTCCCTTGTATAATTATGTAAATAATAATTTTTCACCTGGTATTCAAACTCTTCTTTTCAAACTTTTTTTGTCCACTTTTAATATTTTTTCTGAATGTGTTTCTGCTCTGATAGCAAAACTTTGCTGAATGGTGTAGGTGTATGTTAGAATTAAGACTTTTTACAGCCCTTCGAACCAAACTTTAAATCTTATCTAACTGCCACACAGTTTAAGAATTGGGTCAGTAGACAAAGAGTCGATGGCCTTTAGTTGGTAATCTAATGCGTTTGAGTACATTCGAGATGCATTAGAGAAAGCTCAAAACATCAAAATGATACCTTTTACATTGATGTTTAACATTGTCCACTTGTGATTGGATTGAAAAAAATGTATTATCATTCCAAATTTAAAGAAGACCTCAGAATAAAAACTGCAGACTATGTTTTGGTATGCTTCCAGCCGCATTACAGACCTGACTGAACATTTGCATGGGCAGGAAGAGAAATCCCGGATTGAGAGAGACGGACTCTTGGATCGCCTTCATGAGCTCAATACAGAGAGCACTACTGTACGCCTGGAGAACCAGAGCCTTAAGGTATGTCCGATCAAAACTGTATGTTTAGGATGTTCCAGTTTTTTCTCATTTGATAGCTTGTTACATTTTTCTCCATAATTGCATATTAGCCCTCATTCCTTTATAACCAGTAAATACAAGCTGAATTGTTGTATTATGCATGTTCAGGCCACTTTGACTGCCTTGGAAGAGAAGCTGTTGTTGTCTCAGTCTGAGGTCCAGCAGGTCAAAGTGTCTGTGAAACAGTACGAGAGTTTGGTGGACAGCTATAAAGCTCAGGTGAGATAATCAAACTCTAACACAATTTATTAAAGGCAAACTTTTTTATTTGATATAATCTTAATTTGGCGAGGCAGTGGCGCAGTAAGTAGTGCTGTCGCCTCACAGCAAGAAGGTCGCTGGTTTGAACCTCGGCTCAGTTGGCGTTTCTGTGTGGAGTTTGCATGTTCTCCCTGCCTTCACGTGGATTTAATCCGGGTGCTCCGGTTTCCCCCACAGTCCAAAGACATGTGGTACAGGTGAATTGGGTAGGCTAAATTGTCCGTTGTGTATGAGTATGTATGTGGATGTTTCCCAGATATGGGTTGCGGCTGAAAGGGCATCCGCTGCATAAAAGATTTGCTAGATAAGTTGGCGGTTCATTCCGCTGTGGCAACCCCGGATTAATAAAGGGACTAAGCCGACAAGAAAATGAATTAATGAATGAATAAGCTTAATTTACAATTCCTCTGGTGTTAAACAGTTGAGTTTTACCATTTTTTTTTAACCATTTAGCTTTTCTGATTCTGGTGAGAGAACTTTAAGCTATAAGCTTAGCTAAATTTATTGAATTGGATTAGGCAATTAGCATCTCACTAAACAGGAAAACAAGCTTTCTTTTAAAGATTTAAGTAGGTATATTTTCAACTTCTTTCTTATTTTTAATTTATGGGCGAGATGCCAATGGTCTAATGCGATTGAATTATTTATGCTAAGCTAAAAGTGCTTTAGCCAGAACCAAAAATCAGCTGAAAAGAAACTGTATGGGGACTTGTAAAATAAGCCCATTTCCAAATAAGTGTGTTCCTTTAAGATTATAAATTCAGGCACTTCACCACCAGTTAAAAGTTTGCAATAATTCAAATGTATACATTTCCTGAAACAACTCTCTTCTTCCTATTCTCCAAGTCTGCATTCATTAGATTACAAAGATGCTATTCTGGAGAAAAGTAATTACAACTTTACTTTTTTTCAGTGATGATGGATGATAATAAAAAATGTTTTTTTGAGTAAATCAGCAAATTATGGATCATAAAATAATTACCATGACCTGTAAAAAAGTCAAAACGTTATGTTAAATTGAAGAAATATTTCACAAGATTTCCTGTTTTTGATAATAGAATTGCAGTCTTGGTAAATGTAAAGGACTTTTATAAGTACATATTGGTAGTATAATAAATTTATTAATTAAATATTTATTTATAATCACTTATTTTTACTATTTACTAAGCATCCCTTAAAGGTATAGTTCACCAAAAATGAAAATTAACTTAATATTTACTCACCCTAATGTGGTTTCCTATTCTTTTTTGTTGTTGTTGAACACAAAATAAGTTACTTTGAAAAATGTTAGAACCATTGACTTCTATAGTAGGAAGAAACAAATAATGACCCGTTCCCACTGAGTGGTACAGTACGGTACGGGTCGGTATGGGTCACCTTTATCCGGCTTGTGTTTCCTCTGCAAAAAGGGTACCCTTTTTTTGGGCGTGGTGTACAACAAAGTTTCAGTCGATGTCACTCAAGGAAATGTCAAAGTAAAGCTGTACGGCTCGTTCACATATCATATGAAAAGCACTTCTCACAAAACATATGCTTTATACACATAAATACTTGTGTATAAATGTTAATACTAAATTTTCTTTGACCAGGATTTGATTAAAACCACAGGTCAATGACAGTGCAAAATAGCCAACTGTAACATCTGCAATTATATAAAATAAATAAATTAATGCAACATATATGAACACACAGACCCTTATAGTCTCCAATATGTTACCAATTACAGTAAAACTACACACAGCATACATTTAGTCCTTATTTGGGTTCAAAAGCAACACATAACTTATAGCCCAGTCAGTGCAAACCTCTCATCTGTAATGTAATCATCACCAGCACATGTAACCTCCTGTTAGAAAGTATTTCCTTCTAAGTTAATAATCCTTCTAGTCCTTCTAAGTTAATAATAGTTTAAAAAGTGATCATAATAGTTAAACATGGCAGTTTGTTCATGTTTTAGGCTGCTAAAAGAATCATTTGCTCCTTTCTTTTGTCTGGCTTCTCCTTTGTCTTTTCGCATGTCAGTCTCACGTTTGTCCATTTCTCAAAGGATCGGATGTCAGAAGCACTTCAATAATCACGCATGTTATTATAATCAGCTCAAGAAGTATAGGCGCTTGGCTCGCGCTTTAGACACCCTTGTAAACAACTACGGAGTACAAGGTAGATTCTGCTCTTCTTCTTGGCTTTATGGCTGTTCATCAAGTCAACGACAAGGTTTGTTTAATCTTGGGTCGACCATGGCTCATTTTTATATGTATGTATTATTACGGTGTTATGTCTCAGCTGTGCATTTAAAAATGCAGCTTCCTTTGTTTTCATTCCCCTGCTTGTGTATGCGCTGCTGACATTTCTCTGTAAACCAATAGTTTTCAGCTGCACCTCTTGCTCAGCCTTTTGGTACCCTGTTGTTGTGCTAGGTACCCTTCCCAAAGGATACCCAAAAAGTGGTGCAGTACAGTTCACTTTTTGGTACCATTTAACAGTGGAAACGGCCATGAAAGCGTACCGAACCATACCATACCACCCAGTGAAAATGGGCCATAACATGGAAGTCAGTGGTTACATGTTTTCAGCAATTTTAAAAATATCTTCTTTTGTGTTTAACCAAAAGAAAGAAACTCAAATGTGTTTATAAAAAATAAATGATGAATAAATATTGACAGAATTCCATTAGCCCAGTACATTTCATATAACATGGCATGTGTGCATTTATTGAATTTTCTATAAACTTTGCTCTTTTTCTTGGTACTCACAGAACCAGAAGACCCGTGCTGAAGCAGACGAGTTTGCTGCACGTCTGCAGATGGCTTCAAGTGAAGCTCAAGCTGTACGAGATGAACTAGACCAGGAGATCCAGCAGGTCAGGAAGCAGCTTCAGGGTCGACTGTCAGAGCTGGAGCCCCTTCCTGAAGCTCTGAGACATGCTGAACTCCAACTGCAGGAAGCTCACGAGAAAGAGAGGTTACTAGAGAGAAGAAACACAGAGCTTGGCACTTCCCTTACAGAGCTACGCATCAAGGTGTGTGTTCTGCTGTTGGCCAAGTATATTGTTGTTTTATAGTTAGATCTTAAAAACTTGGCAAAACCTTTTATAGTTCTGAAAATTGCCTATAAAAACGCATTACCATTAGATGAGTATACATTTTTTAAATGTTCAAATCACTGGTGAACACTGGTGGGGTTGCTTTTATAAGATAAGTCCTCTAAAGCTCTTTGTATTAAAATTACGACAATGAGAGGAGAATGTGAGCGTGCCTCACACAGGTGAGTGGGCTTCACAAACCATCTGTAGAAAACACTTTTTCATCTCTCTCTCAGTTTAACCAACACTTGCACTAGTTTTGCACATTTGCACTAGACACTTTTTTTTATTTACAATTACTCAACGTCTCATTAAAAAAATTCAAAAATGTTTTGCATTTATGGAGTGTACTTCACAGGTCAGTGGGCTTGACAAACCACCTGTAGAAACACTTGTTTCTATAAAAATAAATCCCCCTTTCTTACTTTAGCACTTAATTCTCTGAGCACAGTTAATTTGTAAGATTAGCACTTCTTATGTGTAATGCCTCTTCTGTTGAATCCCTGAATGCATGCTCAATTGTAAGTCGCTTTGGACAAAAGCGTCTGCTAAATGTAAATGATGTGACCAACTGAACCTAGAATATCAATTGCTAATCAGTTTTCAGCAAGTTGGCAGAGCCGTTATTTCTTCCTTCGAATGCAAATAGGTCAGCCATTTGAAACAGGTCTTAACATTTGCATACAGAAGGTGTAAATGTAAGAAATTTCTATTCCAAAGGTCAGTGAAAGGGAAGATAAAAGACAACGGGCCTTAAAAGAGTAGAACAGAGTACAGGTAACCCCCAAAACACATTTAAAGTTTTCGCATTTCAGGTCCATGTGGGTTGAAAAAAAATAGATATTTTATAAAACATTCAGAAATAATATTTTTATAACTTACTGGGGGTCTTGAGGTATGTCTATGCAGATTTTATTGATTTGTAACACTTCGTTGTTAAACAATAAATAAATATATTAATTTATTAATTTTCCTTTGGCACATCAATACACCTTCTCATTCACACAGACACACTTGTACACTACGGCCAATTGAGTTAATCCAATTCACTTATAGCGCATGTCTTATGTCTTTGGACTGTGGGGGGAAACCGCAGCACCCGGAGGAAACTTATGCAAACACGGGAAGAACATGCAAACTCTACACAGAAATGACAACTGGCCCCTCCCAGACTCAAACCAGCGACCTTCTTACTGAGAGGCAAAAGTGCTAACCACTGAGCCACCGTACAACTATAAGTAAATATAATTGTATTTTATTTTATTGTATTGGATTATAAATAAATCATGTTGTATTCTGGTGGATTGGGTATAGGCAGAGCAACAGGGAAGCTTGGCGGAGATGTTGAGGCACAAAAACATGCTGCTACAGGAGGAAAACAAACAGCTTCAGCACAAAATGGAGAGCCTTGAACGGTCTGTTGCCTTGTCTTATATCCCTCTGTCATTCATTTTAAAGTATTTTATCTTTTAAAGTAATAATACATCTAAAAGTGAAAATTGAAAGTGAAAAAAGTAGTAGTCTCTATTTTTATTTACTTATTCATTTGAAGTAAAAATTGGTTTCAGATAATGATGGAAGAATTTTCATTTTTGGGTTTTGATTTGCTCTTTTCAGGAAGCAAGAGGAGGCTAACTCGCAAAATCGAGATCTCATCCAGGTCATTTCAAAACGGGAAGAGACGATTCATAGCAGCCAGGTGCGTCTGGAAGAAAAGTCTCGAGAGTGCAGTATTCTGACCAAACAGCTGGAGGAGGCATTGGATGATGCCCGTCGACAGGTCTGTCCCCAACTATATCTTGTTAAAGGGATAGTTCACTCAAAAGTGTACATTCTGTTAATAATTACACACCCTAATATAGTTAAAATTAAGATATTTTAGATGAAATCCAAAAGCTATCCGACCATAAATAGACAGCAATGGTCCTAATTTGTTCAAACTCCAAAAAGGAACTAAAAAACATCTTTAACACAGTCCATCGGTCTACTGGTTTGATTGGAATATTATCAAGTTACGAAAATAGCACATAAAACAAAAATGAGAACTTTATCCAACAGTTTCTTCTCTTCATGTTTTTTTTTCTGGACTTCTTCAGGGATGAGAGAGCTCTTTAATCTCATTTAAAATATCATAATTTGTGTTCTGAAGACGAACAAAGGTCTCAGCCAAAGGTTTAGAACAAAAGGAGGGTGAATAATTAATAACATTCTTTAAATTAGTGATATAATTAACCCTTTAACTTATGGTTTTAATTATCTACAGTGTCATGCTTTAAATTAGCATTCAAACTTTGATGTTGATTGACAGGTTACCCAGACCAGAGAGCGAGCAGCTTCTAAAGAGCGCGTTACGCAGTCCAAGATTGTCGATTTGGAAGCTCAACTGAGCAGAACATCAACTGAGCTGAACCAGTTACGACGAGCCAAAGATGAGGTCAGTGAAATCTCCCCAAATCTGAATTTCAGTCAAATATTTTTGTCAAAAATTCACTTGTGAACTTTCTTACAGGCCGAACGGAGATACCAGAGTCGTTTACAAGATGTCAAGGACAGACTAGAGCAGTCCGACAGCACAAACCGAAGCCTGCAGAATTATGTCCAGTTCCTAAAATCTTCTTACGTCAATGTGTTTGGAGACCCTGCTCTCACTGGCTCCTCATTCCGCACACCTTCGCCTATCTGAAACCACTTTCAGGTGTCTGTTAAGACTTCTTTTACATGAACTGTATTAGTCGACAACTGATGACCTCTGTAAGTTTACTGTGTTTGTGCTTTACTCCGTAAAGGAATAGTTCACTCAAATATGAGAATTTGCTATTAATTTACTTACCCTCAGACCATCCGAGATGTAGGTGATTTTTTTTGTCAAGACTTTAAGCTGAAAAATTAATGCCACCATCACTTTAGTAATCATATTATGATACATATTTGTTTTGTCTGTATTTTTTTGTTTTGTTTACTCTTAGAGTTCAGAGATTGTTTAATTTCCATTGAAGGAGCACCGATTGAGCTGAAAATCTTTCCGGATCTGTTGAAGAAAAACAGTCACCTACATTTCAGATTCCCAATGGATGAGTAAAGGCATTTTTGGGTGAACTATCAACTTATGAAATGCTAATTTTACTTAAAGTTGCAGTTTAGCACCAAGAAAGCTTTCAGTTTAGGATTACATATCCATCTCACTAAGAGAATTCTTGTCTTATTTTGATCTCTCAAGACGGTTATGCAATAAACAGACTTAAAGCTTTTATGATCCTTATGCATAAGCTTTCTTCCTGAATTTGCATGGCAATAATGAAGGATTTCACAGCGCGGACTGTAAAGTAGCTATTACCGATTTCATCTTTTATCGTTTACTTGTATGTGGCTATAAAACATACAGCTTGCTTTTTAGTTCTAGCAATCAATTCGATTTAATTGCTTCCAGTTTACATAATATCAGTATGACGATGAGACACAGCAAGAGTTATACAGTCATAAATTGTCCCTTTTATTAATAAAATCCCATTTGAAACATCATGATCACCTGCTCAAATTTAGATTCGCTGGGAGGATTTAAAATTCAAATGACCACAAACTCAGGATTTATCAGTTTATTTGTCAGCCAAAATTATTTTTAGCTATAACCGGCCTATTATGTGAGTATATCTGTTAAAATAATGCACAAAGCATCCTTTGAGTCAAAATGAACATTATATTGGTGTTTTCAGTAGACTGAATGCATAGAATTCCTGTTATAAAATGTGTCTATTGGTGCTATACATTTTACATTACTGTAATCGTCCATCTGTTTTTTGTTTAAGGTCATACTTGCACTTTTTATTTTATTTGACTGATACTTGTCATGTGAATTAACCAAACAGTAATGCTTCACTGTTGTTTGTTTTAACATGAAATGCAGCAGCATGTGTAATTTTTTTATTCGCTAAGAATATTTGTATACATATCAAGTGTATATTATGTATTGAAGTGTATTAAATTCCTTTGAAAACTGTGCTTGTGTGCATTATCCTGGCGAGTTTACTGACCCTCTTGTTTACCTAGACAAAGTCATTATATTTTGGTTCTTCCTGCAAGTAATCTTGTCACAATGTGCATCAGTCAGTATGATTAGTTGTAGGTGTAGACGTTTTTCTTGTTGCAGGTATCGACCCGTTTTGTTTCATTGCTCTGATTGCACTCTGCAAAACTATGACTCTCTTCTGCCATTGTGCTGCTTTCCGTGACTCCTCTGCTAGGTTCTTTTTGTACTCTTTGATCTGGAGATTGGCTGAAGCTAATTTCAGCTGGTAACTTCTTTCTGTTGCATGCAGGCGTTTGTTACAGTCACAACAGGTCGATCTGGAGGAGTCTTTGGGCTCGGTAGATGCTCCTTGGTGCGAAGAAACAATTTCAGTGTCTTTTACAATCTGATTCTGAAATGAAAAACAAACAAAAGTTCAGTATAATTTAAATACAGTCTGCTTACTGTTAAAACTGTTGATTCTGCACAAAATATTGTATGGATGAACGTTTACATGTATCCCAGTCGTAAAGCCATTAATATTTAAGTAAAAACAAGTAAAATATTTTTCTATAAAAATGTAAAAATTAGTTCTAGTACTCTGTTATCAAGCAAGATAAATAGATGGATCTGTATCGAAAGATGGATCTATGATGCAAGATAGATACATTTCCATAGATGAAAGGTTACATATATTCCAGTTACAAAGCCATTAATAAAATTTTCTGTTCCATAAATAAACTGTAAAACATTTTTGCATGTTTTTGATAAAAATAGCTTTTATATTAACATTTAATTATGTTACTTTTTTTTTACAAGCAATTTTATATGAAAACTAGTCGACAAGTTGATATATGATTTAAATGAAAGATAGATAGATAGATAGATAGATAGATAGATAGATAGATAGATAGATAGATAGATAGATAGATAGATAGATAGATAGATAGATAGATAGATAGATAGATCTATTGCTATGGATCGATCTATGATGATAGATCTATTTCTATAGATAAAGGTTTGCATATTTTCCATTAACAACATTTTCTATTCCATAAAGATAAACTAGATAAAACATTCTTACATTTCTTTAACAAAAAAAAGTCAGTTTTTTAATAGCAATTTTATGTGATAACTAGTCTACAAGCTACTTTAATACATATGGATGGATGTATCTATTTCTATAGATGGATCTATGAATGGGTGGATTATGGAAGATAGATCTATTTGTATAGATAAAAGTTTACATGTATTCCAATCATAAGGCTTTTAAAAGATTTTTTCTGTTCCATAAATAACAGTCAATAAAACTTTTTTTCTTTTTTTTTTAACAATAATACAATTTCAGTTTTTATACTCAAAAATGAAACAACTCTTATGTGAGAAATTACGCTACAAGTTAATTCAAAATAGATATGTCTATTTCTATAGATAAAAGTTTACATATTTTCCTGCTCCACAGATAAACTAAAGACGGACGAACAGACAGACAGATATAGATACCTTTGGCTGTGTAAAATTGAATAGAGTCGGACTCGCGTCAGGATGTAAACGCGCAGATCCGGATTCAAAGCAATCCGGAGTGAAATGAGCGGAACAGAGTGACGACGTTTCAGACGGAGTCCATCCAACATCCCTCCCCATATTGACACTCCAAATGCGCCGACGCTCTTCTTGTAATGGGAATCTGCGAGAAAAATAGTCAGCAGTAGAACACTTTTGTTTTTACATTGAGAAACACGGAAAACTAATTGCAAACTTACTTGTAGAACGAGACACCGTCGATATTCCCGCAGAAATCACAAGTCTGCATCTCTTCAACTCGATTCACACGCGTTCAAGATTCAGAATAATGAACGTATAGAAATCGCGTGCTTTATACACCGTGAGGCTATTGATGTTTCTAGGGCACGTAAAAAGTGTGGTAATGGGCAATTTACACAAAACCTGTTAATGGCTGTTTGCTGTTTGCATAGGCCTAGGTTAGGCTCTTGCAGCAATCTTTTCATATTTCTAAAAATTTAAACTCATTACATTATTTATAAAGCTGCAATAACTTAGTTAAAATGCACATTTGTTACAAAAAAAAAAAACTATTTTTGTATACGTAAAAAAAGTATGGTAAGCACTTTGCCAAAAATGTAGGCAATATTTTCGGAACGTCAAAAACTAGCAAATCCAGCTAAAGTCTGTGTGTTCTGTTGCTAAATTGCAGTGTTGAACCTCATAATGTAATAGAAAATGTGGTGAATAACTGCAAACAGGTCCACTTTTTGAGGAAAAAAAGAACAACCCCTTTTATAGGCTGGCTATGGGCCTGTATAAATTTTTTTGTTTAATGGACACTAAGAATGTTTAGTTTTAAGAGCGTTTGGAACTTTAATACTGAATAGATGTTAATGTGTTAAATTCTTATATTTTTATCATCATTTCTGTTACAATATGTTAGCCTATATTTTGGGCCAAGTTCCCTTATGTAAGAGCAAAGTTTGAATAGGCTTCTTCACCTTTTACACCTATTAAAATGTGTTTTCATCAGTCCAATCAAAAGTGGATGGTGCTAAAGGGCTTAATAGAATTTTAAACATTTTTAGATTGTCCACTTCCAAAAGGCATGAGAATCCTTTGATTGTAGTCAATATGTTTGAACAGCCACAAAACACTAGTCTATCTTAATGTGGTCATTATTATGTATTTTATATATTTGAATTGTAACATATTATATATTATATGGGACATGATGCAATACTTTTTCGCAACATGCCACATTGATTTTAAAACAAGAAAGAAATTCATAAAATTAGAACTACTTGAATGTGAACCACTTGACATGAATAAATGGCAAAGAAATATTTTATTTTGGGGCCGAGAACTATCTCTATAATACTTTTTTATTTGTTATCCCACAGGTTCATACCAATCCACATATCTAAATGACAGTTTTGTCTAATCCTGGATTTTGAATTAATGTTCTTAATATTCATTTGTCACAAAACTTCATCTGATTTCCCAAGACACTGATACAGCAGAAATCTTAGACCAGCAGACAAATTTATTATGGCTTACTTCCACACCAGGAGATCTGCCAAGAAGAAAACAAAGATGCAGTATCAGGAAATTAATCTAATTATATTAAAATGAAAAAGTGGCTTTCAGAAGCAAACTAAATATATGTATTTTTAAATCTTATATATAATATATATATATATATATATATATATATATATATATATATATATATATATATATATATATATATATATATATATATATATATATATATATATTCTGCGGACGAATTTCTATTATATATTAAACAACACAGAACGTTGATCTAATCTAGCACTATGGGGCGCTATAGGGCACTTCGGCATTTTCCGTAAGCGTTCGGCCCGTTGCTGCAGTGCATGATGTCACCGTCTCGGGCGGCTCGCTTCATTTGATCGCTACGTTGCTATTTCATTCGTCGAGATCGCCGCCCTTTACCAACTAGCCTCAGAAAAAAAACAGAGCAAATCCTTCAGCAAGGTAGGGCATTCTGCAACATTTTAACTCTACACATACATATCTTCCACAAACCAAACGCAACTATCTAGGGTTTTATTGCAAAGCTTAAGGAATGGTCTGGTTTATGTCGCGTTTGCTAACGTTATCTCGAGGGCCGTGCTGGGCGTTTCGGCGACCGTTTTCATGTCCATTTGTTTAATGAAACATAAAACTGTTATTGTGTTATGAACGTACATGTATCATTACGCTGTTGTACGAATATCACGAACTAAATACGTTTTCTCAAACGAGTGTTCATTGCCCTGTTTAATGGTGTCGTTAGCTGCAGTGCTAACTAACCCATATTGCTGTGTGGGTTGTTAATTAAACATTAAACACAGAAACAGGCCATTATGCGACTGGACTCATTTAAATTTATTGAGCTACATAGGAATATTTAATTGATCAAATAAAAACTTCAGTATTCGAGTTTGTTGATTTATAACACACTTGTTTTTGCAGATAAAACAGCAACTTTTATTTCCAAATGCTTGGTAACACAAATCTATACATTTTAACATTGTAAAATGATCTCTGTCTACCAATACTAAATTAACTATTTTGTCTTTTTTCGGTGGGTTAACATGAATTTATAGGTGTAACGTTATATACATCGGGCTATATAGAGGATCCGCCCAGCGCCTGTTTCGCTCTCAGTCTGTTTTTGGGATCGATCGCTCTGATATGAGGCCTGTGCTTTTGCAAGCTTTTCATTGTTTTGTGATGGTATTTTTACATGCTTTGTGGTTATTATAAACAGATCTGCATATTAAGCCATAATAGTTGTGTGTGTGTTTTGAATATATTATGATTTAATGCTTAAAATGTATGTGTTAAAACGTCGTTTAAGTTACATAGTTATTATTATTATTATTATTATTATATCAACATAAACGATAACGGGCTATCACTTAAAACAAAAAAACTTGTTCTGGCTAAATTGAATGGAGACATGCAGAAAATTATATTATATTATATACACTGCCTTTGGCTTGTGCCGTCTTTGGAAGAAAAATAAAAAAAACTTTCTCAGAAAATAAATGCAAGATTTAAATTATATGAACAGCTTCCTATTAAATCCATTGGATTTTTTGGCGAAGTATTGACTTAATATGCACACCAGCTACTGACATGTCAACAGCCCTGCTGAGAATGTAAAAAAGCCCCTGAAGTCAAAAGATGAATGTTTTTGTCTTCAGGCATTTGCATTCATTGCTTATAATCTGCATTACTCATACTGGGCCCTTTATGTGTAACAGTATAGAGACGGACCAGTGATTGGTTTGAGAATGCTATATTTGTTGTTATTAACTGATATTAGTTTATTAGTTGTTTGTTTTAAGACTTTTTATTGGCACCCAAATCCGAATGATAAATGTTCATAATTGTCAAATCTGAATGATAAACAACCAATCAAATGTTGACAGTTTTGACCAATCCAAACTTTTTTTTTAATCAATCCAAAAGTGTGATGCCATAAATAACACATACTAATATTAATTTTTATTTTCATAAAATACAATAGGTGATTTTTATTAGTTTTATCAGACAACAATTACATATTGTTTAGTTTCATGAAATGTTTTTTTTTTTTAGTTGACCATAATCAGCAATTAAGGTCTATTTTCTATTTTCAGATCTGGTGCCTGAGTGCAGTTACGCATTATGAAATAACCTTGCTGTGTCTGGAATTTAACACTTGTGTCATTCACTGACCAACTGTGTAGACTATCAAGTGTTTGGCGGAAACAAATACATCAGTGTACATTGTTTTCACCATCCTGTTTCCTCAAATGCTGACAGCATTCTTGCTGAAATTGTTGTCAGTTTTTCAAAGGGTGTGGTCTCCTCCTGTCTCGTGGGTTGGGGTGTCCTCTGGGACGTATTGCATTTGTGCAGCTGCGCAACTATTTTCGTTGACCCCTCCCAAGTGTCAGGGTCTCAGACCTGTTATAGTTTTTGCAGCCAGGTTCTTGGAAATAGTTGTTAAAAACCAGAATGTAAAAGACAATAATTAATCCTGACACTGAATTTATGACCAATAAAGACGGTTTAAAATGTTCAAAAATGAATCATATGTAGGGCCAGACGGAATCTGCAGAAATTTTTTTTATTTCTGCGGAGAATTTTGGTAAAAATCTGCGGATTTCTGCAGAATTTTTTTGTGAGTATCATAAAACCTTAATATGTGAAATAAAAAAATAATATCTTCTAAACTTGTATTTAATGTTTAAAATGCAAATCCAATTAGATTCACTTCATTTGGTAAATAAAAGTCTCTCAGATAATATCTACTAAAAGACAGAAAATATTACTGTACAAACTGCATTGTGCATAAATCAGATGAACATTTTCATATTAGTCAATAATAATACTGAAACTTATTCAAAAACTGAATAAATATAGATTTACACACATTTACTCAAGTAAATAAACAGAATTAATGATAGGCTAAAAATCTGCAGAATTCTGTGCGCAGATTCCATGTGGGCCTAATCATATGTCATTAAGTTATATAGAAGTTGATTTTTATGTTAATAGAAGCTTTGTGTGAACATGACACTGATATTATTCAGTTGAAAATATGCTTTCTAAGGGTCCAGTTACACAGAATGTGTTCTAAGTAAACTTGCTCTTGATGATTGTGTTTTTACCTGTTGTGCTGAACGGTTTTAAGAACAGTCAAGAACGGTTCCATAGTTTTTCCATATGGATCTGGTATGTCTCAGTGTGGAATTACAGGCATGGTTAGACAAATGTGCTGAAAAGTTATGCTGTGTTCACACCAGACGTGGAAGGCGCGTCAAGCCAGAGTAATTTACATGTTAAGTCAATGCAAACGCGCGAATAGACATCCTGCGACGCGATACGCGCGAATGGCGCGCCATGAATATGAAGCTAGTCACTGGGCAGACAGACAGCTGGCTAAGTGGAAGCATGCTATTTGTTTATTGTATGTAATTCGACAAAGTAAACATCAGAAAAAAAGGAGTACCAATCATTTTTCATATCGCTGTTACGTTACCAAGCAAATAACTGACACAATTGTGTTACATTCCAGTTTTTTCAGTTGATATTTTTTTTAACTCATGGACCTCTGACTTTGAATGAGAAATTAAACCAGAGAAAATTTCCATGTCAAAGAAGACAGCACCTCAAAACCCCCCAACCTATTTCATCATCAACATCAAGGGTCAATGTGTTTTATCAGCATGCTTTTCTGAAAAGTTCCCTTTAGCAGGCTATTTAGAACTTCCGAAACAAACTCCAATCAAACTTTAGGCCTGATTTTCTTCAAATGGATGTGACAGCACTTCTTTTTTCCTATGGTGCGTCATAGTTTTTTTTTATGTGCTCACTCACAAAATAAATTGGTCCTTTTTCATCATTCTAATGATGATGAAATAGGTTGGGGCGTTTTAAGGCGCTGTCATCTTTGACATGGAAATCTTCTCTGGTTTAATATCTCATTCAAGGTCAACGTTCCATGAGTTTTAAAATTAAGACAAACTCCTTTTAATTGCAATAAAAATATAAACTGGTTAGGACGAATACTCTTTTTAACATTGAAAAGAGACCTTTTTTCACGTGTTGCTGCCTTGCGTGTAGTTAGGACACAATGCAAGGCTGTAGATGATAGAAAACAGGCCAAACACAGCATGTGGTGCCTTTATCTGTTCTGGTTTCAGGTTGCATCCTGGTGAAACACAAACCTGAAGTGATCTCCTTAATTCACCAGCCTCTAAAGGGAGACCCTTATTTCATATTCATGACTACACTGTCACTGATAGATATCAGATGGAATGTTTCCTGTGGTCTGTTTTGTGTTACAGCATTGCACGAGCTGCCATAATACTTAACTCTTGATTTTACTAAAAAGCTGATGTGCATTTCTCCCAATGACCTCAATCTTAATGTCTTAACCAATAAACCTGTTTTACATTACGCCTTGTAGCCATCCCAGACACACCTGTTACCATGTCCAAGTTTCTAAAACCCAAACTAAAGGTAAAATATGTGGGTTTGTGTGTGTGTGTGTGTCTCTCTGTGTTCTGCCCTGATTTGTTGTGTAGAGAAAATCAGCTGAGAGTGTTTGCATTATCAAAGTAGATAGAAAAAACCTTTTAAGTGAAAAGAGAGACGCATGGGCTGGGCTTTACCTTGGCTGTCTCCCCGCGCACCCGTCACTGCAGCGCGGATGCTTTTTTTCTGCACTGCAGCGAAAGGGAGAGGAGATGGTTAGAGAAATGCAGTCACAGAGAGGTTTTGTTTTCTGCAAACTCATGCAGCCGTCACCAATTTAAGAAGCACTATATACCAGGGATGACATGAAGTGACAGGATATTATTATTTTGTAAGGTCTGTTGAAGCTTTTTATATTTAATTGCATGGAGTTGCTGGCTTATTTGAGGTTTTTTGGGTTTGTTGCATGGTTTGTGTGGGTGTGATCTGCATGATGTAGCCTAGTTGACGTGCTGCCATGGATTAAGTCCATTGAAATCTGCCTGCTTGTGATGTTTTTGATCCCTGACAGATGTGATGATAGGTTGCAGTGTTTTTTTTTTCTCTCATTCTATAAAATCATAAATATTGCATGTTTAGGATGTGCTCATTTTAAGTCCATCTTCAATCTCTGGGTTTGTTTAGTGTCAGCTCGTAATCGATAGTCCTTTCAAAAACAGGTTATGCTCTAAGTGCCTCTGTTATATGCCATTTTGCTTATGTTTAATGTGATAATATAGCTGTTTTGTGAATGTAAATGCATGCAAGCTTTCAATTATCGAAATGCATGATAAAGGGAGTTATTGTTTGAAATGAGTCGTAAATCATGAGTAATTCCTGCACAAGCTTATATTTTTTAATCACTAGTCAGTGGTCTTAATTTGTTAACTACGAACAAGGTTTACTTTGAACATTAAACAGGAATGCAAAGTTCTAAGGAAGTGTTAAATATTATAATGAGAATTACATTTTTTAACATTCGCTGCAATTGGCAGACTAATCACAACAATATCTGACCAGTCAGAGCTAAGTAGGCACTTTTAAAAGGAGTGGATTAGACGAGATTGGATCCTTAAACAAATAGTTTCTAAATAGGGCATGATAAATGAGTTATTGCTTGAAATGAGTCGTAAATCGTAATCAATACCTGCAGAAACTTAATTTTGTATCTAATTAATGTTTATCGCTAGTCAGTGGTCTTAATTAGTTGATACGAACAAGGTTTACTTTGAACCTCAAACTGGAATGCAAAGTTCTAAGAAAGTGTTAAATATTGTAATGAGAATTTAATCTTTTAACATTCGCTGCAAGTGGTAGACTAATCACAACAGCCTATCTCACCAGTCAGAGCTGAGTAGGCACATTTTAAAGGAGTGGATTAGACGAGATTGGATCCTTAAACAAATAGTTCCTGATTAGGGTATGATAAATGGAGTTATTGCTTGAAATGAGGCAAAAAACGTGAGTAATTCCTTCGCAAACTTAATTTTGTAATAAATTAATATTTATCGCTAGTCAGTGGTCTTATTTAGTTGATTACAAACAAGTTTTACTTTGAAGCTCAAACAGGAATGCAAAGTTCTAAGGAAGTGTTAAATATTATAATCAGAATTCAATTTTTTAATATTCGCTGCAAGTGGTAGACCAATCACAACAGCCTTTCTGAGCAATTACAGCCGAGTAGGCATTTTCTAAAGGAGTGGTTTAGATGAGATTGGATTCCTAAACAAATAGTTTCTAATTTGGGCTTCACAATATGTCATTTCAGCATTGATATCGCAATGTGCGCATCTGCAGAAGTCGCATTGCAAGATATGCAATGTTGAGTCTGAATTATAGTTGACCAGGAGCAACAGAATTGTATTTAATTTATTTACATGGGTTTAATGCAAACCTACTTTTTGTAATTGAGTTCTTCTTTTTTTTCTAGTCTAAATATTTACATTTTAAAGCGAAAACAAGATTATTTTACTTAGATGATTTTGCTTGTTTTATAAAAAGGAAATTCTTAATTTTGATTAAATTCTTCTAAAGTTTAAAACAAAACAATACTTTTACCTGATCTAAGAATTTTTAAATATTTGAACTAGAAATAGACGAAGCAAATTAAGAAAAGCTTTTTTTTTTTTTTTTTTTTTTTTGCTATTGCGCTTATTCAATTTTTGTACCTGAATAATATTGTTGGACTCCACTGAAAACAGTCAAATATAGCTATTTAAACTGTTATGTGAAATAGGTTTCATATCGCAATAAGTATCGCAGAAAGAAAAAATATTGTGCAGCACTATTTCTGATGCTATAAAAAAAACGTGGGAAAGTTTATTCTTAACAAAAAAATGAAAGTGATTTTGACCCTCAGTGAATGTAAACCTACAGCATGAAGCAAACAAATCAAACTTGGAACAAAATGGTGAAAATGGCGTATAATAGCCAATTTATTCTGTATCTCTGCTAAGATGCTGTTCAGCTTTATAGTTTCTTCGAATGGTTACTATTAGCCAATTGTAATCCTTGGAGACGGCCCACCCGTTTCCTCTAAATTCCTCTGGCCTGCATCCTCCCATTCAGACGTCAGCGCCCCTCGGATACAGATGTGTTACCATGGAAACTTCTAGTCTTTCAGCGTGACCTCACTTAGAACTCACTATTCCCAGTTTGATAGTGGGAGTATGTTTAATGATAAGTGCTTCACTCTTGCTGAACGCTAATGTTTCAGTATGCTGTTGGAGTATGCAGTCCGTCATGTTATGAAAAAATGAAAGCTTGAGGAAATGGGGGTTCTGTTACACCTACTGCATTTCTTACTACTGATAAAAATCCATGAAGCATTATGAGGTTTATATTCTTGCTTGCTGTGTTACCTAATTGTCACTATCACCTAGAAACTGCTGGAAATTTGTGTCACCTTCAAGCATGTGATTATTAATATCCCATCTCTTCTCTGAGAGAATTTAAAGAATGTCTTTTAGAGGACAACCTTATTATCAGGATGGAATGGGAATTGGGGCCTTGTTGCTATTAGAGAGTTCTGATTGTCTGAGTGGAGTGGGAATATCCTGAAATTGTCAAAAAAAAAAAGAAGAAAAAAAAGACTTTGCATGCTGCAAACAATTAGGCATACAGTGGTTCTGGGTTTGTAATATTTTAAATATATTTACAATCTGCATTTTTATAAAGTACAATAATAGGAAAATGTCATGGAAAATCATGTGAACCTTAAATCATATTTATTCAGATATGCTGATTTAGTCTTCACAAAACTTTTGTTTACATTGTTGATAATATATGTGCTGCTTCATAATGTTGTGGAAACATGAAACATTCTGAATTATTCAAACTTAAGTTTAAAGAAACAGTTATTACAGGTAATTGGAAAACGTGTGTAATATAAAAGTAGTTTCTGCATGGTATGGCACACTTTGCACTTTAGTACAGCTGACTTTTGGAGGCTTTTCCACTATGTTTCTTGCCCTTATACCTCTTTTATTTATTTATTTATTTATTTGTTAAATACCTCCTTGGGTGAGGTTATAAGAAAGCTGTACCACTACCAAAATGTAATGTATACACTTCGCTGATTGGTCAGAGAAGTAAGACTACCAGTGTCATACTCGGCATACTCAGCATGATACACCAAACCCACTGTTGTTAGTTTGCACGACCAAACCATATTTATACCACTGCAACAAAAAGACAATTGAAATCGCAGTATTGTTTTCAGTAGAAAAGGTTCTGAAGTCCTTGTTGGTATCTTGGGATCGGTTCTAGCAAGCTGGATGGGACAACCTGGAATGAAAAATTATGATGTCACTGCAGGCAGCGCAGCCATAATTAGGGCTGTTTTTCTGTTTTAGAAATTGCGATAGGTGCATAGTTTTTCATTAGAGTGGCAAACTCTATAATTTCTTGTGTCCAAATGCTTTAAATTTAGCCTTTATAACACATGCTTATAGTTGAACATGACTCCACAAGAAACTTTGGTTCCAGGTTAATTATAATTCCATTTTGACCCAATTTGCAAGTTTTGTGATATGACTATTGCATATTCGCATAGTGTGATATTGAAGCTGAAACGATATACAGTGATCCCTCGTTATTTGTGGGATTTATGTTCCAAAAAATAACTCTCAATCTAAATCTGCGAAGTAGTCAGCTTTATTTTTTTACAATTATTCTAAATGTTTTAAAGCTGTAAAACCCCTCAATACACTCTTTATACATATTTCTCAGACAGGTACTTTCACACTCAGTTCAAACCTTTGTAGAAAAATAAGTCCAGTATTATAGAATGACACCATAGATCAAAACCATTTGAACAGAACCACTTTAAACAGTACTAGGCATTGGACGATAACCATTTTCAAGGTATACAGCGGTTTGGAAAAGTCAAGGTTTTAAAACCGGCCAAATATTTTTTTTTACCAAATCTATATATATATATATATATATTATTTTTGTTGTTTAGGACCACATTATCCCAGCAGAAAAGATAACCAAAGTTGCCATTTTAAATTAAGAAATCTTAAAAGTAAAGAAATCTGTGCTTTTTGTTTTGAAGCAAATGAAGACAGCAGAAATCAATGATTTATTTTAATTATTCAGCCTGACATGTTTACTGTAACAAAACATTTTAAATGTTCTCAAAATAAAATATATTGGCTGCGTCCAAAATCGCCTATTACTCAGTAGGTACTGCATTAGAATTTACTACTCGACTGATTAAAAAAAAAGTATGTACTACATCCGCAATTTTATCATGATGACTTGAAACACCTGCTTCACTCTCATTCATAATTTCTCTCATGGTGCATCATGGGATTGCAAAGCGTACATCGGATGCGCACTTCAAAATCTCGCTGGAAGTAGAAGGTCATCCGGGCACTTAACGCATACTATTTTTTCTATTTCTATGAATACTGACGTATTACTCAGCTCGCATTCTGTTTTTAGCATACTATAGAGTATGGAAGTATGCAATTTCGTATGCAGCCATTGTGTTCAAAGTGAAAAAAAGTTCTTGTTTTTTTTACCCAGACATTTAGAAAGAAAATATTTTAGAGCAGTAATCACAATCATGTGAAACTTTGATATTTTTATCCAAGGTTATCATACCGTTAGAATTTTATACCAGCCCATGCCTAGACAGTACTAAACTAATTGCAAACCGAAGTCGAGCAAAACCAAAGCAAGCCATACCTTACCAAGCAGTGGAAAAGCAGCCTTAATGTCACTTTTGATTAATTCATTTTGTTTAATTAATCCTCGCTGAATAAAAGTATTACAATTTTTTAAACAGAATCTTGCTGACCACAAACTTTGATTGTTGGTGCATTCAAAGTTCAACTTCCTTGTTTTTGGTTTGTGGCTTGTGCTCCTCCTGACAATAATGGTTAAGGTTTGACTGGTTTTGCTGTGTATGCAGACCTCAAAACCATGAAATAGTATTGACTTTGTCATGTCATAAAGCTCTTCTAATGGTTGCCTGCTCATAAATCATAAATGGCCACTATATTGCAGGAGTACTAGAGGTTGGACTTTACCCCTCGTCATCATCATGTGTTTGGAATGTGAGAGGCAGTTACTGAAGCACTCTCTGCTGCTCAATGAACGAGCTTGTGGGAAACACAGGGGGAACATTCCAGTGTGCTGCCGGACGGCTGTGTTCTTTCGGATTCAGACTCAAACAAATGATAGAGAGGAACAGGGAGGGAAAAGAACGCATGACTTTGGGTTATCACTAGTACACAGTCGTGTTTAGAGGCGCTATCTGTTGCTACAGCTGGACTGCAGTGAGGCTCTTGTGAACAAGTAGCTTTGTATTCCCGGTGAGTTTTAGCACGTTTGTTTTTGAGCATTTAACCTCTGATTATAATGTTAAAGCATCTAGAAATCAATGTCACAATTTAAGGACTCAGCATGTTTTTAAAAAGAGATCAAGCTAGCATTTCTGTTGACTTTTGATCTATACATGGGTGTGGCCTATTGCGTCTTTATTTCCAGCACACATTTGCTTGCCTAATTTAACAGTACAGATCTGTGGCCGTGACATCTATCGGTCTGACTAAAACCAGGTTGAGCTGCTCGTAATCCCTTGTCTGATGTGAGCAGACATTGAGACCAGATTGTTTGGGAGAGGCTGGAAAGGGGGGGGAAGGGTGGCATACATCCAGCTGATCTGGACAAAAACCGGACGTGTCCACTGCGCATTAGATCATCGCTCATTCAGTCCATTTCTCATCTGGATGTTTAGTTGTTTTTTGAGAGGCTATGATTGAGTCTAATGCATTGACCATTAGCTAATCACTTCCTCATCTGCTTCTTCATCTGCTTTCTCTGTCCCAGCCTCTTGTCGTTATATCAAGCGGATGTTTTATACGTATAGCAGCCATTTACTAGGCTAATATCCTGTGTATGATTAGCCAATTTTTCATTAGCCATTGCTATTTTTGTCTCTTTCATATTTAGGATTATCATTCAGCCCCCACATCCCATCCCCTTAAATTCTTCTCTCTTTTTTTTGTATTGACCTGGAGTGTCATGGTGAAAAACTGGGAGTTCTGGCTAGCATAACAATAGACCGTATTGATCCAGGCTGACAGTGCATTACATGGCTGACTCCATAGTCTGAACTCTCTTCACATTGTTAAAAGAGTCATTTTGTTTTCCTGATCTTGGATTAGCCCGAACCCTGTCTAAATGTGTCTTATGATGGACTCGCTTCAGCTAATGGAGCACATGATGCTTAAATGATCTTTGCATGTGATGCCAGACAACATCCATACAACGACAGTGTTGAAAAATGTGATGTATGCTTTTGTTTCCCCTGCTGAAAGGAAATATTCTATATAAGAAGTTTGAAACCCAATTTTTAAATATTGAATGGAATTTATCACTTGGGCTGAAATACAGTGTATGACTTTTTGTATGAATGAATTAATAATATGAATTTTGTCCCATGGTTTGCAGTCTGATACTATCCGCTTGTTCAGAGTGACGTCACGCAAAGCAGTTTCTAGGTCTAAGCGCTCTATCAAACTGTATGGGAAACTCATCAAATAGTAATAATAAACACTTACAAAGTGCTGTAATACTTTCAAAAATCAAGGTCACAATACATATATCCATGCCTAATATACGATGGCCAGAAAGTGATAAATTTTTTTATAAATTGTTAAAATATTGGTGTTTGTGATGCAGCCACACTGTCTGTCCAGAGACTGATGTGCACACTATGATTTTTATGTAATTCACTTTAATGTTTGATGGGACTAAAAAGTGGTCATAAATAAATATTTTCTCAATTCAAATGAGTAGCGGCTAGGACCTGGAAACAGTATTTTATACGTCACGACTGAACAAGCGGATTTAGGTTGATATTTGTTGAAAGTCATCTACAATCTGCTGATTTTTTTTTTTTTTTTTTTGGACAGTTGGAGTTGACTGTTTTTACAAAAAAATTGCATACTACATCATGTGCACAGTAGGCATGGGCTGGTAATTCTGACAGTATGATAACTTTGCATAAAAATATCACGGTATCACAGTACTGTTTACACTGCTCTATGCTGTTTTAAAATGTCTGGGCAAAAAAAAAAAAAAACATTTTCCCCACTAAACAAAATATATTTTATTTAAAAAAAACATTTAAAATATTTTGGAACAGTAGCTTTTGATGTGGAGGGTCCTTTTCATCTGGAGATACTGTTTCCCTAAAAATATATATATATATATATTTATAGTTCTAAAAAACATGTTAATGGTTTAACAACATTTTGGTAGTTTTAAAATCCTGGCTTTTCCAAACCGCAGTTAACCTTGACAACAGTTAGCGTCCCATGTCTAGTGCACAGACTTAGTTGGAGGATATTATCGGCCCTGTTTACACCTGGTATTTAGATGCATTTTTGTCATGTTTGTTAGTCATTTTGTAGTTCTTTGTTTCTTGTTCTGCAGTTTTGTAGCCATCAAACTAGAAATGAAAGCTGCCACTGCTTTCTATATTGTTTTCTGCTGTCCATGTAAGGTTTTATTTTGCAATGTTATATCTAAAAATCCAAAAATGCCCATATAAACACTCACCCATAGACTCCGAAATCAAGAAAGTGGACAAAAGAGACCAATTAAAATGCTTGATGTTACAGGGAATGTCTCTGTTATTTAGTAAGTGATTTAGAATGTATTTTTTTAGTATATTCGAGTGTCACAATCTTGTGACTAGTTTGTTCTTGGCATGAAAACAGTTAGTTATAATAGCTTATAAAATAAATAAAAGCCCTCACAGAAATAGTTAAGATTGCCACAAAGAATGTTCAGCTGTTCACTTGTCATTGTGGAATGGCTCCAGATGTTCACGCCAGCATGTGAGGTGAATTCGTAAACTCTTTGTCCACTCAGTTTTTTTTTAACACCATTATGAAGATTATTTGTATTTGAAACAGGGCCAGATGTGTCCGACTGCATTAATCAGGAAGATTTATCATCCTCTTCTCGGACTCCTCAGAAATGGACCAGCAGCTGATTTTGCATTCCCAGAAATCCAGTCGTCTGGGACTGAATCTTTCTGTGAATCAACTCTCAATTCTACTGACATACCAGCACTCTAGTCATTGTATTAAATAATTACTGATAATAACTAGTAGTAATCCTAATAACTCATCAGGGCTTTATTAGAAACTATAAAGTCTTATCTAAATATTATTAAGTACATTTTTCTAGTGTTTCTAATTTCAACACCAATCTAGTTTTGCTTCACATGACACCAAATTGACAATTTCTCTGGCACAGAACTGCCTTTTCTGCAGCGGAAACATGTGTAATGCTCTAGATTGTACAACTATGTTCTATTGGTTGAAAATGAGTTATAGATGTTGTAACCTAAGCGTTATAACATTAGAGACGCTATAATCTTTTCACGACCCATTTTCCTCCACTTTAGTTCAGTCCTTCCACCCTCAAATACAGCTGAAATCACACTGTCCCTCTTCCCTACTGACAGTAAAGGACAGATGCAGTTGGATCGGGCTGGGCGTGTTTTTGGATTTGCTGGGGGTTGTGTTGAGAGTCAGCAGGGGGCTGATGGCAGCATTCTCTTTGTGTTGGTTGGTTTTAGATGCGTGAGGAATTTCCGCCTGGCCCCCCCATGTGCTCAGCTGTTGGCTATGGCTGGGGAGAGTTGTGTCTCGTATGTCCGCCTGGATTTAAAGTCCCTGTAAAATCAAATAAAAGTTTTTTTTAGATGTTAGTATCACCGTGTTAGTCTTAAGGATATCTGTAAGCAAGTGTGCACCTAAACGGTGACAATTTACATTAAGAAGATATAAACATAAAAAGTTTGAAATTTGTCACTTCAGCCTAAATGGATTATTGATTTATTTATTTTTTGACATCACCTCGTTCTTCTGTTTCTCATCAAATATTTTAACCAATCAAATGCTCTATAGTATATGAAATGCCCCACCCCCTTCAAGACACTTCTTATTTGATGCGTTTAAGCTCAATGACTTCCACTGGCAGAGTGGTGATAAAAACGAAATGCTATTGGCTGTTTGTTTAAAAGGGGAGGAGTCACTCTTTTCCACCCTGTTTTATGTTTCAGTTGAAATTGTTACACATTTTTGGCAACAATAGCTTAGTGGTTAGAGTGTCGACACATAGTACTAAGTTGCTGACAGCGACCCAAGTTCGATTCCTGACTCGAGGTCCTTTGCCGACCCTTCTCTCAGCTCCACATACTTTCCTGTCTGTAATCTTCACTGTCCTGTCTATTAAAGGTGAAATCCACGGAAAAAAAATAAATTGTCACACATATTGAACAAAAATGCTCAAAGTTTAGACTTTGAGTGAGTTTTTGTACCATGCAGATTTTGTAGTGCCAATTTTCATTTATATCAATTCAAAATACTTATAATGGCAGTTTTTTTATTTTTTAACTTGTCATTATATTATATTATGTTACTCAAATGTTTTTGAGAAAATTCTCGTGTGCATTTTTCTTATTAGGAAGCCACACTGAGGTTCTTCAAAAATGTTTTCATGTTGTCTGCTTACTAATTCAAAATGAAGTTAGAAAAACCTTTACATTTGAAAGGTTCATCTATTAAACTTTTTTTTTTTTGCCCCACTTTCAGAAAATGGATATCAGTGGAGTCAAGGTTTTAGAGACGGCAGATGACATCCAAGAGCGCCGACAGCAGGTTCTGGACCGGTACCGTCGCTTCAAGGAGCTGTCTGTGGTGCGCAGACAGAAACTCGAAGACTCTTACCGGTTCCAGTTCTTCCGTCGGGATGCAGATGAACTTGAGAAATGGATCCAAGAGAAGCTACAGATTGCCTCTGATGAGAACTACAAGGACCCCAGTAACCTGCAGGTGAGAGAAGAAGCAAAGTCTACTTTTCTAAGTCCCCATTGTACTTCGATTCATAAACAACTTGGTAGAATATGTTTAGAGAAATTAAGTCCTAAAATGTGCTGTCAGCTGACTCGCCTCTGATCATAAAGTAACTCTTGTTTTTAAGTTGTAAATTCCTTGATTGGGCTTGTCTGTAATCAGCAGTGAATGACTGTATAGAGTTATTACGTTATAAAAGCTTGAATACTGCAAATGGATAGAAGGGTGTATTTTGTATGATGATAAAATAATTAGAACTAAAATTAGACTTGGCAATGTTCCTTTAAAGAAATTCACTCGACTCAAAAGTGATGTTTGATGTTTGTTCAAACTACTTATTTACATTGAGCTGAAAACACAGTTGTTGAGTTGGTTTTGAGAAAACTTAATTGTTTTTTTCAATCCATTTAACTTTGTAAAAAACTTCACGTTGTCCCAACACATTATTTTACAGTGTCTTTTTTTACAATCTATGTTGTTTAAAAATAAAAAGTTGCATATTATGTCTTCACAATTAATTTCATCTCACACAGCCTTTTTTTTTTACCATCTCTTAGGGAAAGCTCCAGAAACATCAAGCGTTTGAAGCAGAGGTGCAGGCTAACGCCGAGGCCATCATCAAACTGGACGAGACCGGCAACCTCATGATATCCGAGGGCCACTTTGCATCTGAAACCATCCGCGTAAGAGGCTTTTTAATAGATTTACATGATCGTGAAAAGTTGATATTATTTTAACATAATCCCATATGGATCAGTCTTTCACGCCTTACCGGACTTCTCAGCGGCCAATAGTAAAAAGTGTCAATTATGGTGCTTTTATTCAAGTAGGTGTTTGAGTGTGGTGAAACTTCCTGTATATTCAAATGCATGTGCTTTGAAAAACTGGTGTGCAGTGGAGGGTTTTATTTCATTCTTTGAGGCCCCTGATATACTCATGGCAATTTTTATGTACCTGAGCAGCAGTATATTGTTGGTGAACATCTTGATCCCTCCCGCATTTCTATGATTCTTCAACCTCCATGGACTTAACAAGAGAAATAAGTCAGTGAAGATTTTTATTTTCCTATTATATAATTGCCACTGAATTGCAGTTTAAAGATATTGACCAGCCAGACGAAATTTTTCTAAAAAATTTTGCTTCGGGAAAAAGTTTGCTTCGGGAGTTTCGAACAACTTGCTAAAGTAAACATTTCATTAAATGACATTAAACCAGTTTGAGCTGACTTGAATATGGGGGCCTTTATTGAGCCTTTCTATTACTGACTTTCTTTTTTTCTTGACTTTAGCTGTGCTGTCTTTTAAAAAATCACTAGCTATGTTTCCATCCACTTATTTTCATGTGCACTTTTAAATATCGCATAAAATCTGCTTCATGGATATGCCAAGATTTATTAGGAAGTGACTATTAGGTTGTCTTTGACTCATTGGATGGAAAGGGTGCTTTTTTCGCAAATGTTTTATGAGATTTTCCATAATCTCATTTGCATCTTTGGATGGAAACAAAGCTATTGTCTATTAGAAACAGAGCATTTGGTGTGTATCCTAACTGTTTGTCTCTACGTGAAACTCAGACCCGTCTAGAGGAGCTTCACCGTCTGTGGGACTTGCTGCTGCAAAAGACTAAAGAGAAGGGAATCCGTCTCCTGCAGGCCCAAAAACTGGTTCAGTACCTCCGTGAGTGTGAGGATGCCCTAGACTGGATCAGTGACAAGGTAAAAAGCGGCGGTTAGACATGTTCTGTTGTGCAGTAGATAATTTGCGTCAATACAAAAAAATACCAACAACCATGCCTAAAACACACCAACACACAAACAAAATGTTCTTGCAGGAAGCTATTGTCACCTCAGAGGAGCTTGGGCAGGACCTGGAACATGTGGAGGTCTTGCAGAAGAAGTTTGAAGAGTTCCAGACCGATCTGGCAGCCCATGAAGAGCGTGTGAATGAGGTGAACCAGGCAGCCGGCAAACTAACCCAGGAGAACCACCCAGAAGCTGAGCTCATCCTGAAAAAGCAGGAGGAGGTGAACTCCGCCTGGCAGAGGCTGAAGGGCTTGGCTCAGCAGAGGCAGGGCAAGCTGTTTGGAGCTGCTGAAGTGCAGCGTTTCAACCGGTGAGTTAAAGACCATAACATTTTTTGGGGGTTTTTCGAATTTAAAGGGGTGGTTTACTACGATATCACATTTTAAACTTTTGTTGTTGTGCAATGTAGCTTTGTGAACATAAACTACATCTCTGAATCTTAGACGCTCAAAGTTTAATGCAAAAGGATATGTTGGCTTTTACAGAGTTAGCTTAGCGAAGCCTACTGCAAACAAAGTTTGGGACTATAAAAAAAATACATCTGGGTTAATGATGTCATAAACCGTTCAGGTTACACACATACACCCCGGGCAGTGAAGGGGTGTGGCCAGAGGCGCTCTAATGTTATAACGGAGATGCTTCCTGGTGATGTGGAGCTGATCTGCAAATCACAGCACATTATGTTAGCTGACCAATCAGAGCCTCTTAAGGGCGGGTCTTTCAGAAGAACTAGAAAATATGACAGTTGTTTTAGGTCAAAGTAGGATATATGAAAAAAAAAACATGATTTTATACAAATGAAGCATGAGCACACACTGCTTTGCATGCCATAAACACAACCAAGCCTTAAAAATACCCTCTGGACCACCCCTTTAATAACTCTCTGAAGTCCACAGCATTACTATAACAATATTTCTGGCTAATGACCATTAAAAAAAGTATACCTAGTCAGAATACAACCTACTTTAAAGTACTCTAGGATTTAAAGCAACATATGACAGAAATGTAGGATACACCTGTATTGTTTATATCTTTCTTTTGGAACATCCTTATCAGTGCTTTAAATCTATTATAAGTAATAAATATTATTTTCTGTCCTGCAGGGATGTGGATGAGACAATCAGCTGGATTAAGGAGAAGGAGCAGTTGATGGCATCTGATGATTTTGGTCGTGACCTCGCCAGCGTTCAAGCTTTGCTCCGGAAACACGAAGGGCTGGAAAGAGATTTGGCAGCTTTGAATGACAAGGTCAGTCTCGACGAATACACAAATTGCTCCAAAATGTCAGTATTGCAATAACACCCTAATTGTTAAACATTATACTTTTGCAATCACCTATTTTTTTATGTTACCAGACAAGGATTTTTATCTGGAGATACTTTTAAAGGATTTTTAAAAAAATGTGAATCCTTCAAAAATGGTAGAATGTTTGGCAGTGAGTCTTAAACAGTTTTAAAGTTTTATCTTATCTTATTTTATGTAGTATTTTTTTGTTGTTTATGTCTTTTTATTGTTATATACCTATTAAAAGGCTGTTATGTTGCTTAGTTATGGCCCCTGTCATCATCCACATTTCATATTTAATTACCTAATCTGCCATTCATGAGAATCTCCTCGGGTGTTCAGATAATAATGCATTCAGAAGTTAATGTCCAAACACGTCTTTATACAAGTTCTCTTTGTTGTTGTAGATTAAATATAACACACAACATTTTGAAAATGATTTAATATTCAAGTTGACTAGATGTTAATTATTAGTCATTCAAACAACTTTACAGAAACCTCTTTTCTCAATGCTTGATCTCACGTGTCCACCATGTTTGTAGTTTGTTTACACTTTTTACCCGAATTCTGGCCCAACACACAATGTATTGTGGACTATATTAGTGGTTAGAGTATGGATGGTTCTACACTTAAAATTTCTAACTGAAATAGTACATCATCCAGGAATCTTTTGCATACCCTTTCAACATACTATGATTTGGGACATACTAAGTCTATTTTTAATACTATTTAGAATGGATAATATGTGAATTGGGACACATCCTCTCTCTTTCTCTCTCACTCACAATTTGTAAGAGACCTGCCCGTCACATTTATCATTATTTTATTCATGTACATTCATTTAATGTAGATTCTTTTTGACACATGTATGACGTGTGTTTTCCTGTCTGCAGGTAAACACTCTTGGTGGCGAGGCGGACCGTCTGCAGCAAACACACCCCCAGAATGCCACTCAAATCCACCTGAAGAGAGATGAACTCATTACCAACTGGGAGCAGATCCAAACCCTGGCGACTGAGCGACATGCTCGACTTAATGACTCCTACATGTGGGTTCAGACAACTTTTTGCTACTGATCACTACTTCAAATGAAGCTTTTCGTGTTGAACTTGATTTACCCAGTGCCAGTTTGTGACCTTGTGTTTGTTATCTTGTTTCCAGGCTGCAGCGCTTCACTGCAGATTTCCGCGACTTGACGAGCTGGGTGACCGAGATGAAGGCTTTGATCAATGCAGATGAACTGGCCAACGATGTGGCTGGAGCGGAGGCCCTGCTTGATCGCCACCAGGAGCACAAGGTATGAACCCTTATCCCATTTCCGGCAGTGTTGTGCGATATATGAAATCTTCAGGTCGCCATATCGTCCCCCTGTGAGATTGCTGATACACGATACTTAGCGCATGGGGGCACGGTAGTGTTATGTTTACTTATTTGCTCATTTATTGTATTACCGCAACAGCTTTTATTCCAGAACATTTGAGCTGGTTCTTTTTCGTTTGTTTCATTTTTCAAATAGTTTTATTTAACTTGTTTGTTAATTAAATCCCGTTTTGTTATTTAGCCTATTATTTTTATGCAACAAAGTTGCAAACTAATTTGCTGTAAGACAGTGTAGTGCGCTCACAAGCAGCGCATGTGTCAACTGCAGCTGAGAGAGAGTGCGCATGCAAGAGAGTCGGTCAAGTGATGTTGATGCGAACACCTGAAGCTGTCAAATTATTTGTCGTTAATTTATTAATGATGATGATTAAAAATAATATTACCATTCATTTTATTTAATGATTTTATTAAAACATGTAATAGCTCAACATAAATGCGAAACGAGCTAAATACTGTCTTTAAAATCACCTTAGGTCTTACCTCTGAGCTATATCTTTGCCTATTGCTGATACACTATACTATCGTCAATTTGCACAACCCTAATTTCAGAGTTTTTCAGCTGCGGAAGTCATAGTTGGATTACTTATCGAGCAGTGAATGGTAGAGAAGTTTTTGGAGAGTTTTTGCATTCCAATTTGCCCAAATAACAAAAGAAAAACGACTTAAAAAATGGTTAGAGACTGAAAAGCGGCAACCAGAAGAAAGAACAATGTCATGTTTTCTTGGAAAATGCCTCGCATGTCCCCGCAATAACTTTTTTCTTCTTCTTTTAGTAATTTTATGCAACCATGTTATATGTTATAATACAAAATTTACACTGCATATTACTTTCTGGTCCAAATATCTTATCACGAAGCATTTTCTAGACTTGCAAAAAATAGGGTCTTGTTTTCAGAAATAATAAATCAAAAAGCGTCTGCTAAACGACTAAATGTAAATGTAAAACTGAGTTTTTCCTTAAAACAAGCTAAATAGTCTCATTTTAAAGTGAAAACTAGATTATTCTGGTTACCCCATTGCAGATTATTTAGCTTGTTTTAAGGAAAAACTTTAAGTTTTTGAATTATTATTTCTGAAAGCAAGACAATGTTTTTACTTGTCTGGAAAATTAAAATGATTTAAAGAATTTTAGACATGTAGACTAGAAACAAGACAAACTAAAATTAAGGAAAGCATTTTAGCAACATCTTAAAAAAAGGGTCCATTGTTCTATTGGCATCTAAACAAGTAGACCAACATGGTTTTGTCTGGATTGTATTTTGTGTTTCTTTCCCTGCAACTGTCAGAGTGTGAGTTGGTAAATTAGTAACATCCCATCACTATAGTTTAGGAAGGGAACACTGAATGTCTCTTTAATGTTTTATCAGGGTGAGATCGACGCTCATGAGGACAGTTTCAAATCTACTGATGAGGCCGGTCAGGCACTGCTTAACACTGGACATTATGCTTCTGAGGAAGTCAAAGAAAAAGTGAGTTTGGTCTAAACTAGATTGCTTGCTTATTATCTGAAGAATGTGAAATAACCTATTTTTTTGGGGGTTGTAGCTGGGCATCTTGTCTGAGGAGAAAGTGTCTCTTCTGGAGCTGTGGGAGCTCCGCAGGCAGCAATACGAGCAGTGCATGGACCTGCAGCTCTTTTACAGGGACACTGAGCAGGTTGACAACTGGATGAGCAAGCAGGAGGTAAAGATTTGTGTGCATGAGTTATCTCAACTTATTTTCTCAAGTCGAAAATAAAAAAAAATTAAACATGTTTTCTTAGAACAAAGGTGTTGATCTGTTTTATTTTTAGGCTTTCCTGCTGAATGAAGATCTGGGCGATTCTCTGGACAGTGTTGAGGCTCTTCTAAAGAAACACGAAGACTTTGAGAAATCCCTCAGTGCTCAGGAAGAAAAGATCACTGTAAGAATTGACACACTGGCAATGTACAATACAATTTAAACCTTCCATAATAAACCTCACTCAATTTTACTTTAAATTTTGTACTGAATTATACAGGCGCTGGATGAATTTGCCACCAAACTGATCCAGAACAATCACTACGCCAAGGATGATGTGGCCACCCGCAGAGATGCAGTAAGTGGAGATTAGCAGTGCCCTGAAACGCCCTTCATTTTAACACCGCAAGCACTTTGCTTCCCTCAATTATTGCTGACAGAAGTGCTGAATCACTGGTAATGCTATGATTTAAACACCTTTTTGTTTTTTTCTGCTTCAGCTGCTGAGCAGACGCAACGCTCTTCATGAGCGGGCTCAGTTTCGCCGCGCTGCCCTGGAGGACTCCTTCCATCTGCAGCAGTTCTTCCGAGACTCTGATGAGCTCAAGAGCTGGATTAACGAGAAGATGAAGACCGCCACTGATGAGGCCTACAAGGTATGTCGTTTTGGGAGTTGTTTATTGCACATTTGGGTAAAGTGCTTCTCTCACCATTCATTCATTTATATAGCACCTTACAGGCTTACGTAGCTCCAAAGTGTTTCACATTTCAAAGAAGTACAAAAAACTTTGGTTCCTTTACTTTCAGGATCCATCCAACCTGCAGGGAAAGGTCCAGAAGCACCAGGCCTTCGAGGCTGAGCTTTCTGCCAATCAGAGCCGCATTGATGCACTGCAGAAGTCAGGCCAGGAGCTGGTGGATGGGAAACATTATGCCTCCAGCGAGGTGTCCACCCGAATGGATGAAGTCAGCTCTCAATGGAAGAAGCTTCTGGAGGCAACTGAGCTCAAAGGTTAAGAAGAGTCTACAGCTCTTGAGTGCTTATCTGATTTATTCATCATAAATATGAGGCAAATAGCAGCTTTAAAGGCATAGTTCATCCAGGACTATACATTTTGTCATTGTTTACTCGCCTTTGGTTTCAAACCTGTCTGAGCTTTTTTTTCTGTTAAACTCAAAAGAAAGTATTTTGAAGAAAGCTAAAAACCTGTAATTATTCACTTCCATTGGACAATTTGACTTTCATTGACTATTGGAAGTCAATGGTTACAGGTTTTCAGCTTTCTTCAAAATATCTTTTGTGTTCAACAGAAAAAAGAAATTCATGAAGGTGTATAACCATTTAAACGTAAGTAAACAGTGAGTACATTTTCATATTTGGGTTAACTATACTTTTAACAGTATTACAATTTTTCCTTTCAGGGATTAAGTTGCGTGAAGCGAACCAGCAGCAGCAGTTCAATCGCAATGTGGAGGACATCGAGCTTTGGCTGTATGAGGTGGAGGGACATCTGGCCTCTGATGACTTTGGCAAAGACCTGACCAGCGTCCAGAATCTCCAGAAGAAACATGCTCTTCTAGAAGCTGACGTGGCCGCTCACCAGGTAACAATATTTGAAAGATTAACAAATTAACTGATATAAGAGTTCCTATTTTGTTTTCGAAATATCTTAACTGACTGCTTGTTCCTCTTCTCTTGACAGGACCGTATTGATGGCATTACCATCCAGGCCAGGCAGTTCCAAGATGCCGGCCATTTTGATGCTGATAACATCCGGAAAAAACAAGAGGCTCTAGTGGCACGTTATGAGGCCCTGAAGGAGCCCATGGCTGCCCGCAAACAGAAGCTGTCCGACTCTCTGCGCCTTCAGCAACTTTTTAGGGATGTAGAAGATGAGGAGACCTGGATCAGAGAGAAGGAACCCATTGCTTCCTCCACCAACAGAGGTCAGTCTGATTAAAGGATTATTATTATTATTATTATTACACATTATAAATTAAAGTTGATGTTCTACAGACTATCAAAAATCACTATAACCTGTTAATATTTATAAAATGATGATTTTTAATGTCCTGTCAGGAAAAGACCTTATTGGGGTCCAAAACCTTCTGAAGAAACACCAGGCTCTGCAGGCAGAAATCTCTGGCCACGAACCCCGAATCAAGGCTGTTACTCAGAAGGGGGAGGCCATGATTGATGAAGGTACAATTTAATTCTTCCATTTTCAAGACATTGGCTTTGTAATATGCATTGTTTCAGGTTTTAAAAAGTAGTTATTCTTCAAAGTAGAAACATGATAAAAAAAAAATAATAATAATTTTCCCCCAAATTTCAGGTCACTTTGCAGGGGAGGATGTGAAGGCTAAACTACAAGAGCTGCACAACCGCTGGGACGGGCTGAAAGGAAAAGCAGCCCAGCGTAGACAGGATCTGGAGGACTCTCTCCAGGCTCAGCAGTACTTTGCTGATGCCAACGAGGCCGAGTCCTGGATGAGGGAGAAGGAGCCCATTGTAGGAAGCCCTGACTACGGCAAAGATGAGGACTCTGCTGAGGTAAACAACAAGACGACTGGATGCTATCCAGAGTGGGCTACTTTTGGGTTTATAGGAGTAAAATTAGTTTCAGATTTGAGCAAAACATGCAACGTTTTATGAAAGTAGTCCACAGGGTTCATACGGTCGTGGAAAACCTGGAAAAGTCATGGAAATTAGTTATTAAATATCTGTATACTTGAATTAGGACTTGAATCTGACATTACCATATTTAGTATATCTGAGATATATACATATATATGCTATGTATATATATATATATATATATATATACATAGCAATGTAAATACAATTTCACTAGATGATTTAACAGGTTTATTTGGATTGATTGGGGGGATTTTGTAAAAGAGTGAATCTCGAATAATATATAACAAATAAATTTCAATCATAGGTAAAAAAATATGGTAAAGATAAAAGTGCATTATAGTTTCAGGTATTCACTATTTGGAGTCTGCATAGTCTTCATTGTATATTATTTAATCTTTATTAAAGTTATAAAACATTTCCTGTGATTGGATGTTTTAAACTCTGAAATATTGAAATGTTCACAGTCACAGGCCTTAAAGGAACAGCTCACTCAAAGATTCAAATTTACTCACTATTTACTCAAACTTTACTTGATTCAATACTGTAGGAGTTATTAAGTTGTCTTCTTTTTGTGTTCATTTAAAAAAAAAAAGGCAACTAATAAATGTTTGAAACAAGTGTAGGGTGTAATGAAAATGGTAAGTCATGTTTGGGTAAACTGTCTCTTTAAAAATGCTTGCAGATGATAAACTTTTACTCCATTATGATTAAAGTCTATATTAAACTATAATCCCAATATTGCATATCCTGCGATGTGACTATTGCGGATACACGCATTGCAATATCGATGCTGAAACGATATATTGTGCAGCCCTAGCTTGAATATAGGTTAGTTGTCTTTAATTATTTTCTGTCCCTGGCCATAAACTTGCTCTCACATTGTTAGTGCTGTTTAAGCATTATCAAAATCAATTTTACATGGGTATAAAAACAAATTCAAACTAAATATGCTGTTTTATGTTTTATGATTTGCTGTAATAAATTTGAACGTCATTGTTTTTCTTATTATTTACCATGTATACGTAGACATTACATGAAACAGTAGGTCGTGAAGATTTAATTGAAAGTTCTGGAAAAGTCATGAACTTTAGTAGTAAAAATGTGAATGAACACTGAATCCAGTTACTGGGTATAGTAACTGAAAGCAATCCAGTTGTGGTGTGTGCTTTTATATAGCACGTCGAATACACAGCAAGATGTTTTAAAGGGATAGTTCACCCCAAAAAAGAAAGTTGTCACCATCTGCTCACCCTACATTTGTTTCAAACCGGTTTAAGTTTTTTTTCTGTTGAACACAAAATAAAATATCTTGAAGAATGTTGGAAACAAGAAGCCACTAGCTTTTGTAGTATTTTTTTTTTTTTGCCCCCATGAATGCACATGGCTGCATGCTTCCAACATTCTTCGAAATGTCTTGTTTAATCTTCAAACAAAAAAAAACAAAACCGGTTTAAAACAAATAGAGGGTAAACAAATAATGACAGTCTTCTTTTTTGGGTGAACTATCCCTTTAAAACATGTTACGGTGTATTAGAAATGCTATATAAAGCAAACATCACAACTGGATTACTTTTAGTAACTGTAACCAGTAACTTGATTAATTCACATAGTTTAGTAACTCATAAAGGATTGAAAACCACCTGATGAATTATCATTTTTTGTTGAAATACCCCATTAAATCCTGTTTTTTTTTTTTTTATTGAATCTCTTATGTTGTGGTTTCCTAAAAATGGACTCTGATATCTCATTATCATTAACAGGCTTTGCTGAAGAAGCATGAGGCTCTGATGTCTGATTTGAGTGCATATGGCAGCAGCATCCAGGCCTTGAAAGAAGAAGCTCAGGCCTGCAGAGTAAGACCACATAACAACACTATTGCACAAAGACCAGCAAATAACAGACAACATGTGCCTTTTACATTAATGAAACCTGCTCCTTTTTTCATCGACAGCAACAAGTGGCCCCCACTGATGACGAGACTGGCAAGGAGCTGGTTCTGGCTCTGTACGACTACCAGGAGAAGAGTCCACGTGAGGTCACCATGAAGAAGGGAGACATCCTCACTCTGCTCAACAGCACCAACAAGGTGATTTATTAGGGCATGTGTTACTTATCAAGTGCAAATAACATTCATCTTTTAGTCTGAATCTGTACATTAATGGGAAATAGCAAATGGAATGGGATGAATGTAAAAGCAACAAATTGTATGACGTAATTTTAATAAATTATTATGATTTTGAAAATACACATGATCAGGTAGTACATATGAGATTTAGAATTGGCCGCTCAATAGGTACACATTTATTGAAAGTGGAAGAAATACCTATTTGTGACTTGCGTACAAATATCTTGACGATTAAACATATATTTTTATAGATTGTATATCATTTTAAATGATATTAGGTAAGGTTTTATTTAGGAAACAATTTAAGGGACGTTTAAAAAGGTGTCTTCAGGAGAGGTTTTAGAATATTTATCTCTGATCAAACTCAAAACAACATATGACTTTTTATCAGTGTTATTTAATATTTTATCAGTGTTTGTATGTTATCAGATTTTACTTGGTATATTTTATATTTTGTACATTGTTGTTATTATTTAATTTTTTTTAAATATTTTATCTGTTTTTAGATTTTATCATTTTTTATTTTGTGTATAGTTATTTTTATTTTGTGTTTAATTATTTCAATAGTTTTTTTTTATCAGTGTTTGTATATTTTATTTTGTACAATAACTGATTAAGAAACAGTTGTGATTGTAAATTATACATTTGTTGCCATGAATATAGCCAATGCTGCTGATATGGCATTAAAAGATAAATAAATAAATCCACCCGGTGTATGTTTTGTAATATGATTCCTCTCTCTGTTAAGTATTTTATTGGAAGATTTTTTATGAATTGTATGAAATAAAATGCAGAACATTTTAGAATTTTAATCCTATATTAATGTAAGAAAATCTGATGTAATCTAGCTTGTTTGTTTGTCTGTTTGAATGGGTTTTAATTTTGTTTATTATAATTGTCATATTCTAGATTATTTTAGTCTTGAAGATGAGGTTGCCAATAGGATTATATAAAAGCTATGTTATAATATGAATGGCTATCTTGTTCTCAGGACTGGTGGAAAGTGGAAGTGAACGACAGGCAGGGCTTTGTTCCCGCAGCGTACGTGAAAAAGTTGGACCCGACTCAATCTTCCTCTCGTGAAAATCTGCTGGACGAACAGGGCAGCATCGGTTTGCGACAGGATCAGATTGAGAACCAGTAAGAGTCATTCTGACTTCAGGGTTTTAATCAAAAGATTTGGGTGTGATTGATCACTTTGTTTAATATGCATTCGGGCTGTCAATGTACACAAAAAAAAATTTGGTCAGAAAAAAAATGTACAGGAATACATAAGATATTAACTCTTGAGTGCTGTTGGGGATGTTTTCATCCACTCTGGGGTGATTTTGAGTCTTAATTTGGCCACAACTTTCTCTGTCCCAGCAAATGGAATGAGTTTTGTTGGAAAAAAAAAATTTTTTACACACATTTAAGGAAAATGCTTTGAAATTTTTCAAAAACAACAATACATGCAAATTTACTACCCATTCATTATGTTTGTGGCAGTTTTTTTGCCCCATTGACTTCCATTATAATCACATATTTTGATTGCAAAGTCATGACACCATATTATTAAGTTATTCTTGATTGTTGGTGGTTTTCCCAATTGGGACGAGGTTAAATTTTGTCGTTTTTGCTGCTGATCAACAGTTGCAGTGCAAAAAAAAATTAGTTTCTGGCTTGTATATGGAGTTATATGGAGTATAGTGTGTTTGTGTGTGTGTGTGTGTGTGTGTGTGTGTGTGTGTGTGTGTGTGTGTGTGTGTGTGTGTGTGTGTGTGTGTGTGTGTGTGTGTGTGTGTGTGTGTGTGTGTGTGTGTGTGTGTGTGTGTGTGTGTGTGTGTGTGAGAGAGAGACCTCTTTGCGCACTTTCTTTAAATGTCTGAGAAAAACAAAATAAGCAGCTCAACTCTCATAACATGGTAAACAGTATGTGTATTTATGCACACACACTATAATTTGTTTTTATACTCTATAGAACTTTTATACTATAAAAACCAGAAACTTTTTTTGCCCAGGCCTATCTAAAGGGTTAATGGTACAAATTGGTCCTTTTCCCAACAGAGAAAACCACCAAATATCAAGAATGCATGATTAAATGCTGTCATGGCTTTGCGATCAAAAATGTCATTATAATGGAGGTCAATGGGGCCGAAAGGGTAGTCCATTTGAACAACACACAAGGGTTAAAATATTTTGATGTTAAAGTCAATTATATATCATAATATTACTGTTTTGATTGCATTTTAAATAAAATCAGTTGCCATACTTGTTGAAAAAAGCTACTAATTTACTTCCACTGCATATATATATATATAGGCTAACCATTTTTTAATGGACTAACAGCCCTTATGTGATCATTTATTTGTAGCAATTTTTCTACCTAACGACTCTCATTCCAACAGAATCATGTCTTTTTAACAATCCTTGCATCTTTATTCTTCCTGTAGCTCAAAAAAAGGCATCTGTGTAAAACTAACTTTTAATAATATCTCTGACCCCTCGTTACTCCTCCTTTTTTCTTTTCTTTTCTTGTTTTTTTTTCTCTCTTAATTGAAATGCTTGCATGTGTCTGCTTGACCTGCCCTGTGGCAGGACTGCGGCCACCAAGGAGGTGTGCAGCGTGTCTATGCGCATGAAGCAGGTGGAGGAACTGTGAGTAGGCCCGACCTATGTCATTCATTTGATCCAAGAAGCCTCCATTGTCGCAAGCACTCAATCCTCTCATCCATCTATGGCTTTTCTATCACTTCATATCATTCTATCCTTCTTGTCTCCATCCATCAGTCTGCTCTCTCAGTTCACATTAACTCTTCTATTCCATCAAAGGATAGAAGCTCATCCTGCTCTTCTCAAGATGTGGTCATTCCCTGCTGCTGCTCTTCATAGAACTGCTGTCACGTTTTTAAATCTGCATTTTTATTTTGCCTGCTGATTCAGCCGATTGTTATGCCAGTAGTCGAACCCTTGTTTGTGTTCCCAACTCATGTTTGCTTTTGCAGAGGGATTTCCAGGTCATTTGTTAAAGGAACGCTCCACTTTTAATTTAATGGTCATTTTACAAGTCACCTAGAGTTGAGTTTTAATGGTTTTGACTCCATTTAACCTACCATCAGGTCTGGCAGTAGCAATTTTAGCTTAGCTTAGCATAAATCACTAAATCAGATTAGACCATTAGCATCTTGCTCTAACAATTTAAAAAAAGATTTTAAACAATTTTCCTATCTAAAGCTTAGCTTGTAGTTACATTGTTTACTAAGACTGATTGATAATGAAAAGTTGGTAGTTTTTTAGCTTGATGTGGCTAGGAACTATACTCTCGTTCCGGCATAATAAGGAACTTTGCTGCTGTACCATGGCTGCAGCAAGTGCAATGGAAATACGCAGCAGCACTTGAAAATAGGTCCCCAGCTAGTAGGGGTGTCAAATCGAAATCGATCGAAATTTATGGTCAATTTCGATTATCAAATTAAAAAATAGAATCGTCGATGCTGCCACGCCCCAATGTCACGTCAGCTTGGCTTGCCAAGCGGGAAAAAAACAGGCTTGTTGAAGTGCTTGTTAAACTGCAGAAGCAGGAGACCCGTCGACAGAACTTAAACCCTCTCCTCTTTCAATGAAGTCGCCGGTGTGTAAGCATTTTGGATTTCCAGTGAGTTATGTTGACAACGTTCGTGTTGTCGACAAAAAAAAAACACAGTTTTGCAAGCTCTGCTATGTACGTATTACGTACGGTTCGTCCGATAGACAACAGCGGCATCGCGATCCTCCGCCCGCCCCCGTTGCAAATCCGCTCGCGAAAAGTACACACTCGGGCCCTGTTTACACTGTCTTTGTTTTTAAATGGCATTTTAGAACGACAACGATTTGATATCCACAGTGGCGTGTGGCATTTCTGAGCAGCCCTCCTTCCTCTCTACCTCTGAAAATGCACATCACGTGAAAACAAAGACACAGACGCACACACACTGTATTGCGCTCGAGACAGCAGGTCAAGGCAGTCAGAGGACTGCTTCAATCTTTCACTCACTTGTACTTAGTCATTTTAGCGAACACCTCAGATACTGTTGGCTGGTTCCTGTTGGTTGTGCGTCTTTTTTACCGACGCCATTATAACGACACAGATCACTGCCTATTCACGAGTCCCGCAGAATAAGTGATTGAAAGGTGGTAATTATGTGTGTATCTTGCCTTTATTCATTTACTGTATGATTTGTTTATGGGTAAAACAAAGACCATGCAGGTCAGGTAGTTTAAATGGTAGGCTACAAATAATTAATTGGTCATTAATTAATTAATTATTCATAATCGAAAATCGAATCGAATCGTGCCTTTAGAATCGAAAATGTAATCGAATCGAGGATTTGGAGGATCGTGACACCCTTACCAGCTAGGTAAAAGCACTACATAATATCATTGCACCTGTTGCAGCCATGGTACAGCATTAAAGTTCCGTATCATGCCAGAATGAAAGTACAGTTCCTTTACATCAGTGGTTCATAACCGGTGGGGTGCGGACACTCTCGCGGGGGGGTAAATTAAGTGATGGTCAATTGTCATCTCTCTTGGTCGTCAGGTCATGGGATGTATGTTGCTCTGTATTCAAATGTTATAAATTCAAAAACACCACATTTTGAATTTTTAAATGCAGTATGTCAATTTAGTTTATTTGTGTGTGCTGTGCTCATTGACTAGAAAACTGCGCTCATTTGTTTGATTTCTCCTCGAGAAGCAGTGTAAGCCTCAAAAATTTAAGGTCCTTGCTGTTGCTGAGTCCGTAACTGTCAAATTCGTTTTTTCACATTAGTCATTTGGTGGCCCACAATTGTCAAAAACACCCCTCAAAATATTTTCTACGGATGCGAAAAAATGCTGAAAATCGAACCATCCAATTAAATTTTTTTGACAGATGGAAGTTGCAGAGGCTGCAAACATATAAACCGTGAGTTCATATTTAGTATGTATATATATATAAAACGAATAAACTAGTCAGAATATAGGATACCAATAACTCTTTGCTTTAGTTTTTGTAAAACACACGCAGGCCCCAACTGCAATAAACCAGCTTTGGGGGGACCCAGCTTGCAAAAGGTTGAGAACACCTGCTTTACATAATGACCTAAAATAAACAACGACTTTTTATTTTCCTTATTTCTTAGTACATAATGTAACTACAGAAGAGTCAAGCTTTAAATGGGACAATTATCGAAACTTATTTTGAATGAGATGCTAATGGTCTAATCCGTTTTAATGATTTATGCTAAGCTAAGCTAAAAGTGACCCACCAGATATTGAGATCAGCTGAATAGATTTAAAAATGGTTAAACTCAACTCTTTAACTCTAATGGGGTTGAAAAATGAGCCAAAAAAAGCATGGAGTGTTTCTTTAATATGTGAGTATTTCTCTATTCATCCCTCTTTCCTTTTTTAACAGGTATGGTACACTGCTAGAGTTGGGAGAGAAGAGGAAGGACATGCTGGAGAAGAGCTGCAAGAAGTTCATGCTTTTCCGTGAGGCGAACGAGCTGCAGCAGTGGATCAATGAGAAAGAGTCTGCGCTTACTAACGAGGAGGTGGGATCTGACCTGGAGCAGGTGGAAGTGCTGCAGAAGAAGTTTGATGACTTCCAGAAGGTATGTTTCTTTTATAGATCTGTGACGTGGCCTACTATTAAGTTAAAACAAATGTTGCCCGAGTTTAAACACTTGTATTTTGTTTATTGTTTACCAGGATCTGAAAGCAAATGAGTCTCGGCTGAGGGACATAAACAAGGTGGCGTCTGAGCTGGAGTCTGAAGGTCTGATGGCAGAAGAGGCTCCTGTGGTTCAGGCCCAGGTGTGAAAAAAACAACAATACACCGTTAAACACACAATTTTGATAAAAAGTTTGGGGTCGCTAAGATTTTTGTTTGTTTATTTTTTTTAGTTTGTCATGGGGGCCAGTTCATGAAAAGCATGTTAAATGAGGGGCTGGAGACATATGACTTGTAGTATGAGTTAGCATAATAGCTTAGAAATGTTACGATCCTCCCCTGCCGTCCAAAGCCACGCCTCCTTCAGTCATGAACCCGCAAATGCGCACTGATAAGATATAACACTAGATCGTGCCATTCACCTGTTCGAAAACTCTAAGGACACGCAAACTTTATCAAGCATAGTTGTTGATAGACCAGCGGGTGCAGGAGTTTTATATTTCCTCAAAACTGAGTCACAGGCTGTCACTGGTCAAAAATAACTGAATGTGTGAATATAAATCAAATTTCACCTCAGTAAAGCTGGTTAGGCGGAAGAGCACATTTACTAATGATTTGTATTAAACTAAATAAAAATTAGATCGCAAAAAAAAAAGTGCTAAAAACAGAAATATCCTGTTATATTTTTTACATTACACTTATGTTTACATTATCAATTTAACAAATGACTTTTCGTTTTCAATTGTGCTCGCTGATCCTCGTAATTTTCAGCTCCTTTTACACTTGAACAACTAAACGATTGCTTAGGTCTGTATAACCGACTATATTATCGATGCTGGAAAAGGTACTCCATGAACTTGAAAATAGCCAATCTTTTGCCGGTCGTTTTCAGTGGCTGAACAACACCACCGTGCATTTAAACCCATTCATTATAAAGAACACCGTATACAAGCTTTACGTGACTAAAATTGTTTTAAAACAGACCTGTCTAAAAGTAATATTTCAGCCGTGGTGTCACCCTTCAGATCGTTGTTTTGAACTGCATAACATCATTTCCCTCCAGCATGCAAAAGTAACTTCGATATTCAGGGTTTAGAAAAGTTTTGATTCTGCAATTTTGGCAGAAGCACTTTGAGAAACTAATTTTTTTTTCATGCATACAAGGCCACGATTGTCTTTAAGAAAAAAGTTGAGGTTGATGCAGAGTTTGCCAGATGACGTCTCTCTGTCAGCGTGCTTTATGTGTTCGTGAGAGTGACGTATCTGTGTGCTTCAAAGAGGCTGCGCAAAAATTCAAATTGAAATTTGTTTACAGACAGTTTGAGATAACTCATAATTGAGTTATTTGTCGGTCTGACAAGATTTAATTGGATGAAGTTTATTTTAGTTTTATGCCTTATCCAGAATATAAAATTACATGTAAATATATTTAGATCATTAACTTTAATCATTACTATTGGAATGTGAAGAGACTTTCAGCCAGCACAACAAAACGTTTCAATTACCTACTGCACCTTTAACAAATAAATGTACGTATAAGAGATATGAATACAACAAATCTTACCAACCCCCAATTTTTTCTATAGCACACATCATGTTTTCGAATTTATGCAGTCATTTCACTCATGAATTTTATGTTTACATTGAAATGTAGGAGAATATAGAGTAGTCAACATTTGAACTGAAATGAAAGCTTGTGGTCCACTTCAAATGTCGACTACTGTATATAAAATTAACACTTTTATTCCTGAATGATGAGCATTATTGTTATGGAGATCTTACCTGTTATTTTTTCCCTTTCTCCCTTCAACCCTCCATTCCCTCATCCCACAATCCCTTCATCCCACCATCAGCAAGTAGAGGTGCTGGGCTCAGCTCCTGGCAAGGTCACTATTGTTTAATGTCATTCATGTCGTCTCTTCAAGATCATCTGCATGCCTGCATGAAACAAACACAAATATTGTGATTTATTTATTTTTTGACTTGTACTAATTATTATTATATTTTATTTTGCAGGATGAAGCAGACTCCAAAGGTGCATCTCCATGGAAGGTAATATAGCTTAACGTTTCTCTCATTCTCATATTATTCCCATGATCTAATCTTGGTTTCAATTTAGTCATTTGGGTATTGTTTAACCTTTATGTCATCCACAGTGGTTTTTGGTGACTCAAAATGACAAAAACAATCTGGTTCTTTTATTCATAGTGACACACTCTTGACTGGTGTCTTCTGTTCTTTTCCTACTCTCTGTCTGTTAATTTATCCAACTCAATATAGTCTGTTCGCTTGGCTGTTCAAACAACGGCCAACTTTAATACTATCAAGGTAAGATTCTAGGATCTTCGTATCCGTCTTTAGACCTTCCCTCAACCCAACCCACTAAATCCTGCATTGTGCCTTTTGTACCTGGAGGACTAACTCATCGTGGTGTTCTTGTATTGGGGTTCCCTGTGTCCCATCACTGAACCATCGGCTGTGCAGTTGCATCCGCTTTATTTCCATTCACAAGTCCTTGTTGAGCATTTGAATTAACTCCTTTGTGTCTTGATGTTTTGGTGGTGGTCAAACAGAAATTCCAGAATGCATTATTTAACGCTTCTTTTTCAGTTTATGGCCGATGCATCCACCAACGATTTTATTTTGTCTAACTTTCATCACTCATCCCACATGCTTAAATGTTGTAGACGTTCTGTTTGTGTTGCTTATTTAGGGCTGGGTGGTATGACCAAAGTTCTACTTTACGGTGTTAGTCATCTGATTTTAAGGGATATTTTTATGTTGTATTTACCTAATTGGGTTGTTAAATCTTAGAAAAGCAACAAAAAGAGCAATAATAATAAATAAACATTAATAATTCAGAATGGAAAGAATGTTTTTTTTTTTCTTAAATTTTGACCTTCTTATATAGGCAAATGTTTTATACTATTAAAACTATAAAATATGGTATTTTTGCCAATATTAAAAAACTCTCTTTATCTGAGCTAATGCCGATTATATTTTCTGATTGTGTTTTTCAGAAGTGGTAATTTACAAGCTCAGGTTTGAGATTTTTTTTTATTCCCTGTATGTGAAATGCCTTTACAGCTCCGGCTGCAAGAGCATCAAAAGTCGCGACATTGATCTCATATTTAAAAGGGCCATTGCAGCATATCAGCAAATTACTTACATTCCCGCATAAAAACATGCCTTTTAGTGTGAAAATGTTCCAAGCTTTTTAGAGCTGCACAATTAATCGAAAAAAGATCTTGATTCGACCCCCCTAGACGATCTTAATCCAGCATTTCTATGATTCTGCCAATCATATTTTAAGGAGCAAAGGCAGCTGCACAAGTCTTCACACTGTTTTACATACGTTGCTCTTTGCAACGTGGACACCTCTAAATGGTGTTGAAAGAGTCACATACTGTTTATCAGCAATAATTCACCCAAAAATGTAATTTGTGTCTTCATATTCCCTGACAAACATATCAAACAAGACTAAACAATTCATGATATAACTTAAAATTGTGTATTTGTACTTTAATTTTTCTAGCCTAATGTGAATCGGTCATGTTATCAGTCATGCATTAGGACCTGGGGGAAAGTGTTAGTCGGCAGAGGCTGAGGCACTATAAAATTGACTGTTTAACTTGCAGAGCAATATTGCACACAGAGTTATTCTGTACTCGCGTTCGCAGGTACAAGTCTAATCAAATAGTTACTCTAGATCACTTTGAGTTCTCCAACCAACGCTTCCCTTAGTCTCATAAGCAGCATCTTCCACGTGAGTTAGCCACACCCACTTCATATAACAGTATATTAGAAAAAATTAATTACAGTTTAAAATTTATTCCACTGTAGCGATTATATACCGTCACACCTCCCAGCCCTACACTCGTTCATACTTTAGTTCTTTCTGCTGGTATGAAGAGCAAAGTATGACGCAAATGATTTAGAAACATTTCTGTAGTGCTTTAGAATAATGTATTGGCTGTATGTTGCTAAACGTGGTTTGCTTGTTTTATCACTCAAGGCGTGGCTTCATGGAGGCAAATCTGCAGTCAGAAACCATGCCAAAAATATGACATATAATCTGGGTATTAATGCTTTTGCGTTTGCATGTAGGAGCTGAACAACCGCTGGAGGTCTCTGCAGCAGCTGGCTGAAGACCGAAGCAACATGCTGGGCAGTGCTCACGAAGTTCAGAGGTTCCACAGGTATATATGCGCAACTGATACAAACAGATAAAGACTGTTTTACATATTTTTATTAATGTGATGGTTTTACTTGGATCAAATGAGTCACGTGGAGATCAGAGGTATCCAGTGTGTGATTCTATTTATTTATTTTATTTAATTTTTTTACAGAGATGCAGATGAGACCAAGGAGTGGATCGAAGAGAAGAACCAAGCCCTGAACACTGATAACTATGGCCATGACCTCGCCAGCGTGCAGGCTCTGCAGCGCAAGCATGAAGGATTTGAGAGAGATCTAGCCGCTTTAGGAGACAAGGTGAAGAGTTAATAGGGTATATGCCAAAGTATGCTAAAGGACTTTTAATTCGTCAGTAACCTGGGTTAAGCACTTCTATTGAACTGTATGCCATTGCAAAATCGGCGCATTTAAGGTCTGTTTTCTTTCAAAATCAGCGCTCTCCACTGGCTGAGTGATATCCGATATCAAGTGGGTCTCAGACTGTACAAGAAGCACTGCTCTAAATTAAAATTTTCCCTGCCATGTCTTTAAAATATGAACATTATTTTACCCCAGTATATTCAATGGAGCTTCTGCACTAGCCTGCCGATTCTGATGGGCGTGTGCGAGTAAAAGACCTTATGTCTCGTTTTACGCTTAAGCAAAAAAAATTTATGCCAAAGTCTATTTAACTGATTGTATTTTGATTAATTATAGCATTGATGCTGTACAAGGAACCATATAAAAAGGATAAAAAGTCACATTAACCGTTCACCGGAAGTTTATCAGTATGGGAAGAGGCACAAGCTCTGCATATACCCTATTGTTGGATTACTTTGTAGTTTCTTGCTTTATTCCTTGTAAAACATCTGCTAAATATGTTGGTCAACTTTAAAACTTTAATGACGCAGACTGATTAGGTTCTTTATCTTCATTTGTGTTCCAAACATGAACATTTTAGATGAAATCTGAGAGTTCTCTCATCCTCCATATAGAGCAATGGTCCCCAGAGTTCAGAAAAGGAACCAGTAGCTAAACTGTTATCATGTTTACATTTGTTCACCAATTATCTTCTCTTTCATGTCAGGTCAGAGTTCTTTTTCTATGGGCAGTATATCATGTTGTCATTAAAGTCAGCAGCTCAACGCACAAACGCTGTATAGTATATAGTATAATGTTTATAGTAAAAGCACACTCTTATCTGATATGAAAAACCTAATTGAACAAAGTCATTTTTACAGTTATTTTGGTGCACAAAAACTTTTTGAGCTTCGTATAATTACAGTTGAAGCACTGAATTTACATGTTTCGGTAATGTTTTTTGGTTTCTTTTCTGGACTTTGAACGTCTCCGGACATTTTCTGTACATGGAGAATGAAAAACTCTCTGATTTCATATAAAATATGAATGAAGATTTCAGAATTGAAAAGACATGAGACAACTTAAAGACGATCTAAATGGTTTTGGTGATATAACTAATCTAACCCTCCACCAGCTCCACTTGTCTAAGTCTTCTATGGGATTTAGTATGACTATCCAAAGGCAGTGTCTTTTGGGAATAGTCTGCAGCAGCTTAGCAGAGCAAAAACTATTCAGAGAGCTGTCATGTTTGAAATACCATTTCCCCTCTGTGGCAGGTGAATTCTCTTGGTGAGACTGCAGAGCGTCTGATTCAATCTCATCCTGAGGCTGTGGATGACATCCAGGAGAAGTGCACCGAGCTAAACACAGCATGGAGCAGCCTGGTGGGTCGTGCAGACCAGCGCAAAGAAAAACTGGGCAACTCCCATGACCTGCAGCGCTTCCTCAGTGACTTCAGGTAGAGAAACGAGATGGAAAATGCAAAAACCAACAACTTAATAATATAGAACAGGGGTGTCCAAACTCGGTCTGGAGGGCCGGTGTCCTGCATAGTTTAGCTCCAACTTCCTTTAACACACTTGCTTGTGAATTTTTAGTATACCTAGAAAGAGCTCGATTAGCTGGTTCAGGTGTGTTTAATTGGGGTTAGAACTCAAATATGCAGGACACCCGCCCTTCAGAACAGAGTTTGGACACCCCTGATATAGAAGATACTTAACAAATCTGTTCTCTCTCCTTCAGAGATCTCATGTCTTGGATCAATGGAATCAGGGGACTTGTGTCTTCCGATGAGCTGGCCAAGGATGTTACTGGTGCTGAAGCCCTGTTGGAGAGACATCAGGTGCGTAAAAACACCTATACAGCATTGCAGAAGAGTTTTCCTTAACATCTTTTTAATACACTGACATGTTCACATTGTGTAGGAACACCGCACTGAGATCGACGCTCGTGCAGGAACCTTCCTGGCTTTTGAGCAGTTTGGACAGCAGCTGCTCGCTCGTGGGCATTACGCAAGCCCTGAGATCAAACAGAAGCTGGAGGCTCTTGACCGGGAGCGTGCTGACCTGGAGAAGGCCTGGGTTCAGCGCAGGATGATGCTGGACCAGTGCCTGGAGCTGCAGGTCAACAGAAACCCTTGAGTACATCTCATACAACTCTTGGATGTTTGAAGATGTTTCCCTCAAATGATGCCATGTTCCTTTTTTGTCTCCCTCAGTTGTTTAACCGTGACTGTGAGCAGGCTGAGAACTGGATGGCTGCCCGCGAAGCCTTCTTAGCCAGCGATGACAAGGGAGATTCTCTGGACAGTGTGGAGGCGCTCATTAAGAAACACGAGGACTTTGATAAGGCTATCAATGTGCAGGTCAGACGATCATATGATCAAGTTCTAAATCTTTGAATTGTTTGAATGTTTTTATTCAGAACTAATCAATTCAATTCATGAATTCTCACAGGAAGAAAAGATTGCTGCACTGCAGTCTTTTGCTGACCAGCTCATCAGCGCTGACCACTATGCCAAGCCTGAGATCTTCAAACGACGCAGTGAGGTCTTGGACAGGTCAGTGTTCTCTTTTTTTTCCTGCTTAGATTGAGTAAATAGGTTGACATTTGGGGTTTGAGCTTATGTTTGAACTTACATTTTAAGCCAAGTTAAGGTTTGAGTTAATGTTTGTGAATACGTTTGGGTTGATGTTTGAGCTCACGTTCTAGGCAAAAGTAAGATTTGGGGTTAACGTTTGACGTTAACATTTTTGATCTTACGTTAGAGCAACGTAGATCTTGCCTTGATCTTACCTTAACATGTTTGATCTTACGTTAGAGCTTACATTTTAGGCAAAAGTAAGGTTTTGGGTTTACATTTGAGCTTACGTTTCAGACAGGTAATATTTAAGGGTAACGTTCGAGCTTGCGTTTTACACAAAGGTAAGATTTAAGGTTAACGTTCGAGCTTACATTTTAGGCAAAGGTAAGGTTTGGGGTTTACATTTGAGCTTACATTCAAACATGCGTTTTAGGAAAAGGTCAAGTTTGGGGTTAACGTTTGGAGTTTATGTTTGAGCTTGCATTTTAGGCAAAGGTAAGGTTTGGGGTTTACAATTGAGCTTATTTTTGAGCTAACATTCAGGCTTGCGTTTTAGGCAAAGGTAAAGTTTAGGGTTAACGTTTGGAGTTTATATTTGAACTTACGTTTGAGCTTGCATTTTAGGCAAAGGTAAGGTTTGGGGTTTACATTTGAGCTTTCATTCAGGCTTACGTTTTAGGCAAAGGTAAAGTTTGGGGTTAACGTTTGCGAATAACGTTTGGAGTTTATGTTTAAGCTTGCATTTTAGGCAAAGGTAAGGTTTGGGGTTTACAATTGAGCTTATTTTTGAGCTAACATTCAGGCTTACGTTTTAGGCAAAGGTAAGGTTTGGGGTTTACGTTTGAGGTTACATTTTAGACAAAGGTAAGATTTAAGATTAACGTTTGAGCTTAATTTCGAGCTTCTGTTCAAGGTTGAGGCAGAGGTAAGTTTTGAGTTAATGTTTGGGGTTAACGTTTGAGCTTGACTTCGAGCTTAAGGTTGTGTTAATCTTTGGGGTTAACGTTCGAGCTTAAGATTAAGTTCTTATTGGGGTTAACGTTCGAGCTTCTGATCAAGCTTAAGGTTCGGTAGAGGTAAGGTTTGAGTCAATGTTTGGGGTTAACGTTTGAGCTTAAGGTTGAGTTAATGTTTTGGGTTAAAGTTTGAGCTTCTTCTGTTCAAGCTTTAGGTTGAAGCAGAGGTAGGGTTTTAGTTCATTTTCAGTTTGGGTTAGACTTAAGTTAAAATGAAGTTAAAACAAGTTTTGCTACTGACCTCCAGGTGGCTCCGCCTCAAGGCTCAGATGATTGAGAAACGCTCCAAGCTTGGCGAGTCACAGACTCTACAGCAGTTCAGCAGAGACGTTGACGAGATCGAAGCTTGGATCAGTGAGAAACTCCAGACCGCCACAGACGAGTCTTACAAAGACCCCACCAACATCCAGGTAACATCACACTTCAGACATCAGACTTAAATTATATATATATGTCAACTTTTTTTTGCAAAGATGCTAAGGTTCTAATGGTGAATATCCCGCTTAAGTCTAAAATTGTAAGTCTTTTAATGCCATAATACATTTCTGTTTTTCTTGATATCCCCGTTTTAACCAACCCCAAGTGTTTTAATATAACGGAAATGAAACTGAACCTCTGTCTGTGTTCCCCCGTTGTTTGTTTCTAGCTGTCCAAGCTGCTGGTAAGTGCAGTAGTGTGTCCGAGCTAACTAACCCCAGTAGGTTCTCTCCACTTGTCCGTCATCTCATTGTTTTGTCTGTAAATGTGCATTTGAGTTTCGTCTATTATGTCTGGCTTTGTTTAGCATCATCAGTTGTTTGCCGTTGACCCCTTCCCGAACCCCAACGTTGCAGCGTTTAATTTTTAATTGCTGGGTGTGGCCTCCATTTTTTTTTTTTTTTTTTTTTTTTTTTTGAAGTTGGGATGTCTTGGTTTAAATTTGTTCCACAAGGAAAAGCTGAGCCTCTTAGAAAGAAGGATCTTAGAGCAAATTTAGACCATATTTTTGGCTGTTCAGAATAGCATTGCTGGTAACTGCATAATATTCTTTGCTTTATTTTATTTTTAAATAAAGTTTCAGGCATTATATTAGTATTATTATTAGTTATTAAATAAAAATTATTACTTATTTGTATTTTGTATATAAATGTATAAAGCCACTATTAATGTTAATATTTTTTATTTTACAGTGAAATAAATTATTGCAAATAAATAATGGAAATAACTATTTTTTAACTGTATTTATTAATTAGAACAAATACAGTAATTCTACAAATTAATTATTATTATTATTATTATTATTATAATTATTCTTATTGTTGTTTGATCTTGATAAATCTCATAAGTCACCCAGATATTACATGCAAACAGTTTAGATATTATGTCTGATATGCATGCTGCAGAACTAGAATCCATGTTATGGACTGCTATTAGCTATAAAAGTCTGCTATTCTGAACATCCTGTGTAAACCCAGTGAGAGAAGTCGGAGAGGTGCTTTCAAACAAGTAATTGTGCTTTGCTTTTTGTGGAGAACAGTAGTTTTTACATGTGCGCTACAGCCAGAATCCATATGCAACTTCAGAACCAGTAGTCCAGCTTTCTTTTGAGTGTGTAAGCAAATGCTTTTGATGAGCCGCTTGGAAGTGCTTTTTCCTTCTCTCCTTTTTTCTGGGTTTTAAAAATGTGGAACAAACTCAGACAAAACATCCCAACTCCTCTTAGGTTCTCCAAAATGTTCATTGTGTGCTGGATGATGTCCAGTTCATTTTTACTGAATGTTCCATCAGGCTTTGAATGTGTCCCACGTCACGTGTTTGGTCCTTGTTTGGTGGTTTGTAAATTCACAGTCACTTCACTTTTTTTGTGTGTGTTTTTTAATGTGATGTACGCATTTTATTTTTTATTGTAAAACAAATTCGACGTCAACTTTTCACTAAGGCATACAGCATAAATTCACACACATCAGTTACCATACGCACTTTCACTGTAACTGAGGTAACGGACAACACAACACAACACACAAGGCATAGGACGATATTGAATATTTTTTTGCTGCAGTAATTGCTGAAATGTATTACAATATATAGTATTATCACAAAATTGACATAAGCTGCAAAAAGTATTTTGTTAACAGTATAATAACAAAAAAACTCTACAGTTCCTAAACGTTTTCGTATGAAGGACCAAAAACCAATATCATTGATAGCTATGGACTCGAAATAAATAAACCAAACTATTTTAGAAGTATTAAAGTTGCCAGTATTTCATTACACAATATTAAATAAGAAATATCATAATTATATTAACTAATGCAGAATTACTTTTTAAATTACAACTTACTGCAATACAAACATAAGCAATCACAAATATAACAAAGTGGAGTTCAATGCTGAATACGCTAGCAAGCAGAATCTGCCTTCGCCTTGATTCGCTCACCAAAGTCTCTGCGTTATCCGAAATCTGTCGTATGTACATTTTAAACTAAATCAAATTAAGTTACACTATTTAAATTAAAACATTTAATTATAGTTACTTTTTGTAGGTTAACAACAAAACAAACTAAATAATACTTTAGTTAAAATAAATAGTTACATTAATAGTTAAAATAATAGTTACATTAAATTTTAAATAATAATTGGATGGTGGGCCAAATGAAGAGTTACATGAGCCATCTTTGGCCCGCAAACACTAATTATGGCATGTGTGCTCTATTGCATATAGATGCTTAGGGAACACATTTTCCGACCAATTAATTACTAAAAAATTATGAAGTACTATAGCTAAACCTTTACAATTAGGTCTCATTAATAAACAGTGTAATAACTAACATCAAACGAGAGAGAAAGCTGTATTTTGCCACATACTTTGTTTTTGACAGTTTAAAAGAATTCAGCTGATTATTATTATTATTATATATGTGTTATTAGCATTATTAGCGATTAGCTCCATTACAGCAGTCACAACTTTAAAAATGATTCATGAATAATTAACCAATGAATGAACATTTAAATGAGCATATTACATTGAATTAATTATAACCAATTTTTTTTTTATTTAAGTTTTATCATCAGTTTAGTTTGATTAACTAATAATACAGCTGTATTGTAAAGAAAGACGGATCGTTTCTAACATTAACAAACAATAGTCTATAAAGAGGTCTTTTAAGCATGTCATTGGATAGATTAACGTAAATAAACCGCCTACCGGGTGGTTTGGAGTTAAAAAGCGTACTAGAAGTTTAAATAAGATATCATTATTCACTTTGAAGTGCTCACGATAACAATACCATGCATGTTCATTATTGCAATATAGTGTATTTTTGAATATGAATAGACAATACATCTAGATATGAGAGCTATTGCATTTTTCACAGCTGCAGCAATGCATGACTTCACCGTGTGGCTCAGTTTTGCCATATTTCGCTTTTCCCGCCACTTTCAGAGCAAACACCAGAAACACCAGGCTTTTGAGGCTGAGCTACACGCTAACGCTGATCGTATCCGCGGAGTGATTGACACGGGCAATGCTCTCATCCAGAGAGGTGCCTGTGCTGGAAGTGAAGATGCTGTTAAGGTAACGCTTTCGGAGATTTTTCAGATATCGGGAGCGAGCTGGTGGTATTCGGTCCGTGCTCATTTTTGCTGTGGTCGTGCGTACATTGTTTTGTTTTCAGGCTCGTCTGAATGCTCTGGACGAGCAGTGGCAGTTCCTGGTCAACAAGTCTGCTGAGAAGAGTCAGAAACTGAAGGAGGCCAACAAACAGCAGAACTTCAACACTGGCATCAAGGACTTTGACTTCTGGTTGTCTGAGGTATTGATATGGGACTTATTAGCTACTTGGAATAGTTTGCATAATATTTATGATGAAGTATAATAGTGTTAGTTGATTTAATTATATTTATTAATGATAAGGGTTGTTATTGTTACTAGTTGGTAGGAACTTGTGTATGTAAAAATGTTTGTGTAATAATAATAATCATCATTATTTTTCTTATTATTAATTAATATTATATATCAATGATTATAGTATTATTAGATTATGTATTTATAACTGTTATTAATATAAATAATCAATTAATATAAATAATTTCATTATTGATAATAATTAATATAATAATATATCCCAATTAATTTGTATTGTTGAAATAATCATTTATAGTTTTATTATATAATAATGATTATTATTATTATGTAAATTATTATATTATTATTAGATTATTTATTAATAACTGTTGTCTTAAAATAATTGAACAATATTGTAAATAATAAACCAATTTTATAATTATTAATTACTATTATAATATATTGCATTACAACTAATTTGTATTATTGTTAAAATAATGATGATTAATATTTTTATGTAACAATAATAATCATAATAATCATAATAATTATTATTATTATCAATTAATATTATAATATATTGTATAACAACTAATTTGTATTGTTAAAATAATAACAATTATTATTATTCTATATCAGTAGTTATAGCATTATCAGATTATTTATTTAAAAACTTGTCATAAAATAATATAATAATAATATAAATAAGAAAACATATTTTATTATTAATAAAAATAGTTACTATTATAATATTTTATATTACAACCAATTTGTATTAATGTTAAAATAATAATGATGATGATGATTAATAGTTTTTATGATAATAATAATAACTATTATTATTATTAATATTATATCATTGTTAATAGTATTATCTGATTATGTATTAATGACTTGTCATAAAATAATTTTAGAAATAATTATTCCATTTTAATAATAATAATTATTACTATTATAATATAATGTATACCAACTTATTTGTATTGTTGTTATAATAATAATAATAATAATAATAATAATAATAATAGTAATAATAATAGCCTTATCTAATAATAATAATTATTGTTTTTTATAATAGTAATAATAATTATTATTATATATCAATGTTTATAGTATTATCATATCCATTAATACCTGTTGTCATAAAATAAATAATATAAATAATACATTTTATTAATAATAATAATAATTATTATTATTATTATATATTGTATCGCAACAAATTTGTATTATTGTTGAAATAAACTTTAATACAATTGATAATAAAATAATAATGTTTAATACAGAAGCTATTACTGTTATTACTGTTATAAATAATTATTATATTATTACTATAAATAATTATTATATTATTATTATAAATAATAATAATTAAAAATTCTCATGCAATTTCTTTAAAAGCTTTAACTGGAATAATTTCACTTAATTCTGGCATTTTGTTTTTTCCTGTTTTACTAGGTTGAGGCTCTTCTTGCCTCTGAGGATTATGGGAAAGATCTGGCTTCAGTCAACAATCTGCTGAAGAAGCACCAGCTGTTGGAGGCTGATATCTCTGCTCATGAGGTAAAACACCAAGCAGAAGCACACCCTGAGTATTCAATCTGTGCTTCACTGGGTTCTGGTCAAAGCTCATCTTCGTTGTCTTTGTTCTTGCAGGATCGTTTGAAGGATCTTAATGGCCAGGCTGACAGTCTGATGGCCAGCAACGCTTTCGACACATCTCAGGTCAAAGACAAGCGGGATGCCGTTAACGGACGCTTCGGCAAAATCAAGAGCATGGCAGCGGGACGGCGAGCCAAGCTGAACGAATCGCATCGTCTGCACCAGTTCTTCAGGGATCTGGACGATGAGGAGTCCTGGATTAAGTATGCTTTACGTCATTCAGATCACACACTTTAGTTTGAGAAGGTTGGGGAAGGGGGTTGTCAAACAAGTCAACTTCATTGGTGCCTTCACACTCACAGAAATATTTTTGCTGTTCTAACTTCTTATTTAAAAAGAGGTGGAATAATACAATTCATAAGTTTTTTTGTGTACGACTTAATTGTGTTATGTTCAATCGTCTTAAATTTGTAAAAACAATAAGTTAACTTAATCGACTTGTGTTGAGAAAACATTAAGAAACAGTGCAGTGTTCGTCGAGCATTATAATAAGAAGTATCTGCTTCCTTCAGAACATCATTCAGGGATGACATTAAACCTAATAATACAAATTTCTTTTTTCAAATTGCCGTACAGTAATGAAAGGAGTTTTGAATATCAATAATTTTCAAGATATCGTATCGAAGTTAAAAATTACAGTATAGGAAAAATTCCACTGGTGGAAATTTAGCTCTTTAAGTCTTTGATAAACAGGGAAAATCAGTGAACTTTAAAATTGACACAATATTACTAGTTTATAATAACATGGAAATACTGGGTGGGGGAATTATGTAAATTTTATAATGATGCTCAAAAACCATCACAAACAAAGGGGGATAGGGGAAATTAGCAAGTGTACGCAACTAAACATATCAATGTATGCAAACTGTACATCTATTTGAGCACTATTAATAAATTATATTAAATCAAACTATAGTTCTTGCACTTCTCATACGTCAAATACGAGCTCCAAAATGCCAGCCCTTCACCTTCTTTTTTTGTCCTTGGCTGATCACATGCCTGATATTCTCATCTAACAAATGTGAAAATCTCTGAACAAATCTCTGAAATGGTGTGACTGTCTGCTTATGAGGCTGTACACAGTCTAATTTATGGTCTTCCATCAGGGAAAAGAAGTTGTTGGTGAGCTCGGAGGACTACGGACGTGATTTGACAGGGGTGCAGAATCTGAGGAAGAAGCACAAGAGGCTGGAGGCTGAGCTGGGAGCACACGAGCCGGCCATTCAGGTCAGCAGATCAAGCCCAACTGACAAAAATAAAAAAAGGACTTACTGGAGTTTAGTGAAAGTTAAGAGAGTCTTAAACGCATGTTTTGTGGACTTGCAGTCTGTGTTGGAGACTGGGAAGAAGCTGTCTGACGACAACACCATTGGACAGGAGGAGATCCAGCAGAGACTGGCCCAGTTTGTGGAGCACTGGAGGGAGCTGAAGGATCTGGCTGCTGCACGGTGAGAACGCTTTTATATCATGCAGTTTTGAAAGTTAAAAAAGCAAGAATGCGTTCAATTGATCAGGAGTAACAGTAAAGATATTTTTTGGACTTCTCAAGGAATTCTGAAGAAAATACACTTCATTTTTCAGTATGTGTACTGGCCTAAGAATTTACTGTTGTTTTTTAAGGCAACTACATTGATTAAAGGATTAGTTCCACCAAATTAAAAAGTATTGTATTAATTACTCACCCTCATGTCGTTCCAATCCCTCAATACCTTTGTTCGTTTTTAGAAACAAATGAAGACATTTTAGATGAAATCCTGGAGCTCTCTGACCTTATATAGACAGCAATCGTCTTGATGTTTAAAGTTCAGAAAAGGAACCAAGAACTCTGTCAAAACTGTCCATGCAGCTTTAGTGGTTTATTTGTAATCTTCTTGTAAAGTGTGACATTAATCTAAGCAGTTTTCAGGTCCAAGCGCTATTTCAAACTGCATGGAGAGACTCAACAAATGGTAATAATAAACGTTTAAAAAGCGATGTAATACTTTGGAAAATCACAATCGCAATGTATACATCCATGCCTAATATCTGATGGCCAGAATGTGATTAATGTCTATAAATTATTAAAATATTGATGTCTGTGATACAGCAAGTCCTGAGACCATTTTGTGTACAACATGATATTAATTTTAATAATCACCTTAATGTGTGATGTGACCTAAAAGTGGTCATAAGCACATACTTTCTCAATTCAAATGAGTAGCGACTTGGATCCGGAAACAGTATTTCATACGTCAAGACTTAACAAGCGGATTATACGAAGCTCCAAGAACACTTTTGTGCACCAAAAAATATTTGTTTGGCTATATCGTCTCTGCCACGTCAGGCTGGGGTGTGCATTCACTACAGGCAGTATGACGTATTGCCATTAGAGTCATTTTTAAGTGAACTAATCCTTTAATGTTAGGTTCAGGGGTAGTACATACACTGTAAAAAATTTGACCTTAAATTCACAGTAAATTACTGGCTAATAATTGCATTACTTTCACAGTAAATTACTGTATGTAAATTCACAGTAAATTATTGTGAGGTAGTTCACAGTAATTTACTGTGGTTTTGTCACATTAAATTATTGTAAAATTACAACCATATATTGTAACTTTACAGTAGATAATAAAGTCTGTTACTGTGATTTCACAGTATCATCTTGTAGAATTATTTATTTTACTGTGAATTTGCAAAACGATTACTGTGATTTAGCAGTAGGTTGCAGTTTAAATACCTGATTTAACTGTAAAGTTACAGTTATATCCCGGATTACTGTAATTTAACAGTTTGGTGCTGTAAAATTTCAAAGCAATTTTAGGTCACACAAAAATGAAAATTCTATCTTGATTTACTCACCCTCAGGTTGTTCCAGCTCTGTTAAAAATGATTTTTTGTTAAACACAGGAATAAAAATATCAAATATTCCTCTTTGTGTCCAAACAACCTGAGGATGTGTAAATGACGACAGAATCTTCATTTTTGGGTGATCTGAGAAGACTCTAAAATCAAAATAAAAACAAACACACATACATTTTTACAGATTTATTTAACAGCTCAATGACATCTGTGTAAACATTTCAGAAAACTTTTAAAAGGTGAAGGTGAAGCCTCAAAAAATACTATAAGAACATATTAATAAAAAAATCTGACATCATATGCAGCATACATATAAAAAGCAGTGCTTCAGAGTGCACTCTCTCTCTCACTCTCATTATATATATATATATATATATATATATATATATATATATATATATATATATATATATATATATATATATATATATATATATATATATATATATATACATACATGAGAGAGAGAGAGAGACAAAACTTCTTGCTAAATTAGGCAGTCGTCTATTCAAGGTCAATCATTTTCCTGATAATTGTACACACTTGCTGGTTGATGTGTCTTCTCTGCTTCTTTGACTTCGTCTGTCTTCCATCTCCAAACTGGTGCCCAAAAAGCACCTATAAGCAAAAGGGCAGACACACAGTTAGCTTCATACAACACTACTGGGACACTACTGCTGCACTAGAGAGCAAAATTACTGTTAGCTCAGTTTGAACATGCTGACAATACTGTAGCTCAGTCAAACTGCAATCATTTAAACAAAAACATCTGAAAAGCATTTCCATCACAAACACACAATCAAGAACAGTCCAACAACAAATAGTGGTTTTAATGACCTAGGCAGAGCATTTTAAAACAGTTGATTTGATTTACACCTTCTGTTTACAGACTATAATCTAATGCTGGGTTCACACTTATTGCAAAGTTAACACATGCATCACAGCACTTGCTCTTGAATACTAGCAGGATGTTTCTTGCATCAAGCTAATTTTTCATGATTTAAATATTAGGAAAATTTTGCAAAAAAAACTTGATTGAAGTGATACAGCACTTGTGTTGTATTCATTTCAATCAAGTTTTTTGCAAATATACCTTTTATATACAACTTATATACAACGTTTTTTGAGTTTCACTTAATTTGTGCTGCCCAGTAAAAATTTCCCACTATTTATGCATTTGCAATGACTTGCATGTAATCCACTCACCTGAAAAGGTAACTTCACATATGGTATAAGAGCCCCATCCTTTTAAAGACAGCTTCCCCTCTGGTCTCCAGCACAGACAAACAAATTGTGTCTGCAACACAGCCCTTTATAACAAGGGGACAAGGGGAGTCATGACTTGTGCTCCTATACATTCCTTGTTTAACCCCCCAAAACAAGCCCTCAGTTACAATATTTATTGTAGACATTACCTTAAATTCCAGAGTGCAAAAGGCATCTTCAGCATACTTCAGTTTCAGACCAGATCCAAAGTCAGTTGTGAAACCCAGGTGAGGTTCCATGACCACTTGACCCTCCAAGGAATAAGACTAAAAGGGGGAAAGAAGGACTAAATTAGAGGTGTTTGTGAATAATTAAATTTGTTTGTAGAAACAAAGTTGACATTCCATGCTCTGCCTATTAAAAACCACGCAAACAAACACACATGCCCAGTAAAATTGCTAATAAAAATAAAAACTATAGTTTAAAAAAATCTTTGTCTAATATTTACTACTACTGGAGGTACTGGTGGAACTTCTGGAAGAAGAAAAAGAGTTTGTACAAGAAACTGCTCACAACAAATCTGTGAAAAACCTGACATTTAAAAATCCAATAAAAATGAGGAAGGCATCAACATTACCTTTAATAATCAAGCGATGGTTGATTGGTAGCATCAGTGTTTCAACATCAATGGCTGTGGCTGCAAAAAAATATGAATATAATAAGAGTAGAATAAGACTCAACCTAACACACGCACACACACACACACACACATACTCATATATATATATATATATATATATATATATATATATATATATATATATATATATATATAGGTTTAGATTGTGATAATGAATTTAGGTTATATTTGTGTGCTCAGAATTTACTCACCTCACACTTCAGCTATTATCAGGTAACTTACACCTGAACACCAAAAAATAAAATCTACAGTTAGTGACAATATACAATTAGTTCTCATTCGTAAATGTTAGCACTGCATTAACACCAGTGAGAAATATACTACAGTATGTACTGTGTTAGTGTTAGTTTAAAAGAATACAACTGAATTGTATTATAAGCCTCATTTAATAAAACAGTTAAGACTTGTTTCATAATGAGTTTAGTTTATTTAACTAACTTAACTTTAGCGTTACAGTGAACAAAATTAACGGACATGATGGTGACTAACCGTAACATTAACTTAAGTGAAGGCCAGAGCTTACCTTAACTTTGCGTTAGTCATTTCACCTTTATTTCAGTCTTGTACTGAAACAGAAAATGCAATTAACAAGAAGTTAATTAAAGAAAATGCCCTTTCTTTTTTTCAAGAACTAACGTTAACGTTATGCTAATACCTCAGAAAACACTACAATCACCATCTGGCGTTGTTTAAAAAAAAAGGCGCGCTTAAACCCTGTACGTGCGAGTACAACTAAAGTACTCGGTAAATTCCTGTTAAATGACATGCACTAAACAGAAATACACATACAACAATCATTTAACGAACAAAAGTCATATTTTAACACTTACCGAGGATGAATCCGTTGGGTAAAGACACGACGCAGGCGTTGTCTGTGGTGATGGCGCTTGTTTGCGTTCGAGTCGAGTCAGTTCTGTTCAATGAATCGGCTCCTTTAAGTGAACAGTAAAGAGTTGAATTCGGCTCCTTTAAGTGAACAGTAAGGAGTCGAATTCGCCTGAAAACGATTCCGTTTTGTATAATATTGTAAGACGCAAACATATAATTCATTAATATTTCATCATATTGCCTGGTTCGTGTACTGCTTGTACACGAATTGCTTGTTGATGACGATGAGCTCATGAACACGTCTGATAAAATATCTGAATCTGATTCAATGTCACACGAGTCCTGAACCGAAGCAGTGCAAAAGTAATATATTGATTGAAATATAAAGTTAATTATTTTCTTCGCCATTCAAAATATTACATATCTCTGACTTTAACAATAAGAATAAAGTTCGTTTGGAGTGTATTGAGAATTATTATTTTTTCCTCCCAGGATTCATTTCGCACCAAGCTGCATCAAGCTGTAATGGTGGATGAGAAGGCACATAATATTATAAATATTGCTTGTAATATGTAATGAAATAAAGTTTTAACACTTTTTCATGCGAGAATGTAGTTCTTCAAAACTCAAATCTGTGGATTGTTAGTAAAGATTGTGTGTAATTTTAAGTGTGTTTTGCCGGTAGCGGAGATCTATGACCTCCAGGCGGTAACGGCGCTCATTACTCATGTATCCGCCGAGAGGCGCCTGTCTACAGGCTAGACATTGGGACAATTGCCCCGTCTTCGATGGCTCTATTTGCGTCCGAAAATGAAGTTTTAACTGTTTTTCATGCTAGAATGTAGTTGTTTAAAACTCTAATCTGTGGTTTATTTATATAGATAAAAAAATAATAATTTATATATATATATATATATATATATATATATATATATATATATATATATATATATATATATATATATATATATATATATATTTAATTCTGAGATTAGTGACCTCCAGGCGATGACAGGTGCCCAATCCTCATGAAACCGTCTAAAGCAGACATTTACCCTGACATTGAAATAATTGTTGGCTGTTTAACAGTCTTTGGTTTCATTAATTAATTACTTTTTATTCCAGTTTATTATGTTTTGGCTAAGCACACAGTTGTTCATTAAATATTATTTCCTATTCTGTTAACTGTATAAAATTAAATAAAGGTGCAGTACAACCAAAAAGATGTTGGTAACCAAATCATTTTGGGGGCTATAACATTCTGTTATTATCTGTTAAAAGTTCATTTGTATTAATTTCTACGTTGAGTTAAAAAAAGGTTTGAATTTCTATAACTAACGTGCAAAAGATATAGCCCTTTTCACAGTAATTTGCTGTAATCATGCTACCTGCCGTAATTTCACAATAAAATTATGAATACAACATATTACTGTGAATTTTTCAGTTAAATACTGTTAAGGGATACTAATGTAATTTACTGTGAAAAATTACAGTAACTTGTTGTGAAAACCTGGAAATTTTTTACAGTGTAGTCATTACCCAGTTCCTATAATAACTATGATGAGTACATTGTATGTAGGCCTTGCGTGTAAAACAAGACTTTGAAAGTGCTAATAAAAGATATCACTTTTGAATTCTTTCTAAATTAATCCTTTAACATCGACAACCAGAGTAAAGATGCTGTTAATGTAAAAATATAATACATTTTAAAATGGATTGAAATGGAAAACAGTTCTTTTCAATTTCAACATTTTACTGTACATTTAGGACAAGAAATATCTTTCAAATTTATATAAAATAGTCATATCCCCGTTTCAAAAGTAGTTGATATTGCTTTGGATGGGAAAGTGAAAGCTGTTGGGTTTGCTGGTTTTAGTGGGCAGAGGCTTGAAGAGTCGCTGGAATACCAGCAGTTTGTGGCGAACGTGGAAGAAGAGGAAGCCTGGATCAACGAGAAACTGAACCTGGTCGGAAGTGAAGATTACGGTGATACTCTGGCAGCTGTGCAGGTATGAATTCATTGAAGTGTTTACTGTAACAAACCTTTAACATGATCTCGTTCACACCATGTTTTTTTTTGTACTTTTTTCAGGGCTTGCTGAAGAAACATGAAGCATTTGAAACTGATTTTACTGTGCACAGGGACCGTGTGAATGATGTGTGTTCCAATGGAGATGAACTCGTTAAAAAGGTATACACTTTATTTTGTGTCAAATAAATTGAGCTGTCTCTGAAGTACACAATACAGTACAATACAAGCTGATGGCAATATTTTAAATTATATTTTTGCTGCTGTGCAGGAGAACCACAATGTGGAGAACATCATGGCTAAAATGAAGGCGTTGCGTGGAAAAGTGTTGGAGCTGGAGAGAGCAGCGGCACAGAGGAAAGCCAAGCTGGATGAAAACTCTGCCTTCCTGCAGTTCAACTGGAAGGCTGATGTGGTGGAGTCCTGGATTGGTGCGTTGCTGGAAACTCACGCTAATGAGATTGGCTGGTAATAAACTGTTGCTGTTTTTTAATCCATATGCTTTTGCCTGATCAGGTGAGAAGGAAAACAGCCTGAAGACTGATGACTATGGTCGCGATCTCTCCTCTGTGCAGACGCTGCTCACCAAACAGGTGCGATTTCAAACTAGATTCACAGCAATTTCATATGGCATTTTGCACTAACAGGGCTCCAAATTAACCTTTTTTGCTTGGTAGCACCGGTGCTCCTAACTACAAATATTTAGGCGCACCCACCTAAAGTTATGAGCACCGTTACTACAGGTTTTATATTAACAGATTGATTGCATTTGAAATAACAATAATCAAAACTAACCAACAAAAAAAAAAATCTGCATGCACTTACCGGCCCTATACGCACTATTCGTCTGATATTGCACACATGATATTGACATCTAACTTATTATTTGCATTCTTCATCTTAATAACAATAACAGTCTTTTCATGAGCTGCAACATTAGTTTAATCAGAGTGAATGCATGCTCTTTTGCGATGGTGAACGCAGTTCCAGTCGAACTACTGACAGCATCGTGACAATTAAATAAAGGATCAAATAACGTTAGAACATCTCATGCTTAAAATGTACAGATTCAGTGGTAAACACTGTTACCTGAAAACTCCGTCCCACTGGCTCTATGGTGATGCTTTAGTCATTTTTATATCGGGCTTTAACCCACTGGAAGTCTTTTATCCCTCTCTTCAAAAAGTGACATTCACCACATGATCACTAATCAGATGTGGCATTTTTTGTAACTTTAAGTGGTTTTTAAAACAAAATCTGTCAGTGTTGTTTTCATTCTCTCGTATCCAGACCTTTATATTTTCGCAGCTGTAGCTCCCTGTCATCTGAACTGAGTGACTGAACGCTGATATTAACCAATCCATTTGGGCTCTGTTCTGGAGCAGTTGGCCAATAAGAAGAGCTTAAATGCGGGGCAAGCATTGCAGGATTAGTTCACTGCACCATGTTGACATGTCAACTGTTTTAAACCATTCCTGAGAGCTGCGTTTGGTATTTTGAAGTGCAAAGATGCATTCTGTGTGAATGTCTCGTAAATACGCACATGCGGTGAACATTTTGCTGTGAAAACTGGTCCCAAGGCAACTGGTTTTATGCACTCACACAAATGTTCCCAAATATATTTTGAGGTTGCGTGTATAAGATTTCAGGCGCTTATGCGACCAAAACGGTTACAATTTTGAGCCCTGCCTAATAAAATGGTTTGTACAAAATAAAAATAATGTGGTTTACAATTTTGCTACTGTCGATACTAATGATGGTTCTTCAAACTTTGATAAAATTGTTGAATGTTAGAAAGTTTGTTTTTGCATAAATTAAAACGAGTCATGTTTTCAGTTTCTAGACAACACGATACCAATATTTTTTAACTTCATTAAGACACATGGAAACACGCGTTTTCATTAGCATTTTTAAAAAAAACTTGCGTCTACACAGCAACTTTTCAGAATGATCTGTGTTCACACGTCTGCAGAAATGCTGTATTCAGCATTTTTAACAACACTACAATGTACTCCACCATTGTTGTGTATGTTTGTTTGTGCTTACCTTTAATCTGCACTCCCATAAACATGTACTATGCAACATCATTGTTTTCAAAAACTTTAGTTTTCGAGTGTTTACACAGAGAAAACAACGGCTTTGTATTTTAAACTTTCTCATCATAAAACTATTTTAAATGCATCTTTTTTAGTCCCAAAACAATGTTGTCTTGTCAACGAACAGCCAAAATATATAAATGTTTCCAGTTTTTGTCTGAAAAAATAAACCCTGAATGTCGATCACAACAAATAAAAAAAAAAAATCTTTGTTTGATTTAATTTTTTTATTTTGTTTTTGAGTGTTTTTTTTTTTATTGAAAAAAATGCTAAAATAAGTATTAAGGTGTAAACTTGGTAACATTCTTGATAATTGAATACAAGTTTAAAAATATTGGTGTTACAGCTGCTTTATAAAATAATGATTATTTGGATCGAAAGTGAGCTGATATTGTGAAACGGGTATACAAACTTTGAATGCATTATATAAGGGTTAAAAATTACACTTAAGGCAAATGCTTCACCTGACTGTCGTGTCTTCTGTCCACAGGAAACCTTTGATGCAGGACTTCAGGCCTTCCAGCAGGAGGGCATCACCAACATCACAGCTCTAAAAGACCAGCTGCTGGCAGCCAAACATGTGCAGTCTAAGGCCATCGAGGCTCGTCACGCCACCCTGATGAAGCGCTGGAACCAACTACTATCCAACTCAGCAGCCCGCAAGAAGAAGCTTCTGGAAGCACAGGACCACTTCAGAAAGGTATGAAGAACGCAAATGTACCTGAAAGAAAACTATTTATTTGGTTTGCCTTCAACTCTTGTTCTCCATTCAGGTGGAGGATCTTTTCCTCACGTTTGCCAAGAAAGCCTCAGCCTTCAACAGCTGGTTTGAGAACGCAGAGGAAGATCTGACCGATCCTGTGAGGTGCAACTCTCTGGAGGAGATTAGGGCACTGCGGGATGCCCATGATGCCTTCCGCTCGTCCCTGAGCTCCGCAGAGGCCGACTTCAGCCAGCTGGCAGAACTCGATCGGCAGATTAAGAGCTACAACGTGGTGTCCAACCCATACACCTGGTTCACCATGGAGGCTCTGGAGGAGACCTGGAGTAACCTTCAGAAGATCATCAAGGTGAGGCGGAGTTTCTTTGTGTGTATGAAGTGTTTGCTATTAGATGGTATGATATTGGGCTACATTACATTTTCTGTTTGGAATATTCAGCAGTGAATTTGATTGAACTAAAAAAGGAAAGAACCAGAAAACAAAAGACAGACAGAAAGTAAGGTATAAAAATAATGGAACAATTAGAACGACAGATAAAGTGTACCATTTAAATAATTTTATACATTTTTCTGTGAATGAATAATTTAAAATTAATTTGATTAACACAGAATTAATAAATATTATGAATATTACTTTATTACCAAATAAGTATCTAATATGGCAACAAACGATCAAGATATTGTTAATATATGTATCAATTACTTCTAACTTTGCTGGTATCACACATAGTGCTGTTTAACAATTAATCACCTCTAATTCCAAATAAAATAAAAGTTTGTTTACACATTACAATTTTTTTACATTCATATGTAAAATATTTATATAAAACAAATTAGATATAAAAGTAACTGGACAGTTGGCTTCTAAGCTGTTCCATGGCCAGGAGTGTGTTATTCCCTTATTGTCCCAATTACAATGAGCAGAGAAAAGGTCCAGAGTTCATTTCAAGTGTGCTATTTGCATTTTCAACTCTCAAGATGAGATCCAAAGAGCTGTCACTATCAGTCAAGCAAGCCATCATAAGGCTGAAAAAACAAAACAAACCCATCAGAGAGACAGTAAAAACATTAGTAATGGCCAAAACAACTGTTTGGAACATTCTTAAAAAGAAAGAACGCACCAGTGAGCTCGGCAACACCAAAAGATCCGGAAGACTTCGGAAACAACTGTGGTGGACGACTGAAGAATTCTTTCCTTGGTGAAGAAAACACCCTTCACAACAGTCGGCCAGATCCAGAACACTCTCCAGGAGGTAGGTGGATGTGTGTCAAAGTCAACAATCAAGAGAAGACTACACTAGAGTGAATACAGAGGATTCACCACAAGATGTAAACCATTGGTGAGCCTCAAAAAACAGGAAGGCCAGATTAGAGTTCTAAAAAAGTCTCCTATGGACACATGAGATCAAGATCAACTTGTTCCAGAGTTATGGGAAGAGATGAGTATGGAGAAGGGAAGGAACTGCTCATGATCCTAAGCAGTGAAGCATGGTGGTAGTAGTGACATGGCGTAAGCATGCATGGCTGTCAGTGGAACTGGTTATCTTGTATTTATTAATGATATGACTGCTGACAAAAGGATGAATTCTGAAGTGTTTCAGGCAATATCATCTGCTCATACTCAGCCAGATGCTTCAGAATTCATTGGGCGAGGCTTCACAATGCAGATGAAGAATGACCCAAAGGATACTGCAAAAGCAACCAAAGAGTTTTTGAAGGAAAGAAGTAGAATGTCATGCAATGGCCAAGTCAATCACCTGACCTGAATCTGATCATGCATTTCACTTACTGAAGACAAAACTGAAGGGGAAATGCCACAAGAACCAGCAGGAACTGAAGACAGTTGCTGTAGAGGCCTGGCAGAGCATCACCAGAAATGAAACACAGCATCTGGTGATGTCTAATTGACTGCAAAGGATGTGCAAAGTAATAAAAAGTGAAAGTTTGATTTCTGATTATTATTCTGTCTAATTACTTTTTGGTCCCTTGACAAGTGGGAAGCACATTTGCAAACTGTTGTATTTCCTACACCATTCACCTGATTTGGATGTAAATACCCTCAAATTAAAGCTGACAGTCTGCAGTTAAAGCACATCTTCATTTAATTTCAAATCCATTGTGTTGGTGTATTGAGCCAAAATTGTTAGAATTGTGTTGATGTCCCAATATTTATGGACCTTAACTGTACATACAAATAATAAATATACAAAGTACATGCATATATTATTTTGTACACTATTAGTCGCAATTAATGGTAAAACAACATTAATTGTAAAAATATCAAACGTAACATTTTGTTTATTATTTTAAATATGTTTTTGAATGTAATATTTGATTAATTTTATTTATATTTATTTAATTAATTTTATTTGCTTTTAGGAGCGAGAACTGGAGCTGCAGAAGGAGCAGCGCCGACAGGAAGAGAATGATAAACTCAGACAGGAGTTTGCTCAGCATGCTAATGCTTTCCACCAATGGCTGCAGGAGACCAGGTACAGGGGACCAGCATGCACTGCTCCGAGCGCTGTATTCTCTTAGCTTCATTACAGAGGGTTACACACACCGCATGCAACACATTTGATCGCACAGCATGACATCACACACACACACACACATCTGATTATATTTGATCGTTCTCTTCTGATCTCCATGTAACGGCATTTTTCATTCGTGTGTCAATCACTTTTGTTGTGATTGTAGTCTGCGCCTGCTTTGCCATGTTGTCTGTGTTGTGTGACTGTTTTCACAGCGATCACACAATTGAAACTCATCTGGGGCCTCATGTATCAACGCTGCGTACGCACAAAAACTTTGCGTACGCCAGGTTTCACGCTCAGAATCGCTCACGTTTGGATTTACTAACAATGAACTGAACGTGGGAATTTGCGCAGGTTCACGGCAGCTTTCTGGCAGGCGTACGCACATTTTTTGTGCGTGTCTGTTTTATTTCCATTGGCGACTCCTAGAGGCAGTTGTGTTAAATTCTTCTCTACAAAGTGTCTGATCCTTGCAATGGCGTCTGTATGAGACGGGTTCATATAGTAGGTATGTAAGATTTCCATACCATACAGTTGACCAGCTAAACATTAAAGCACAATTTTCAGCGGTCGCCTGTTTTCCCAATGTAATCTGAGCTATCTACTGCACACACATCGCTATAAAGACACTATCTGAAGATAAATTTGCATGCGTGAATCAGAAACATTTCCATTCAATAAATGTGCAAATAAAATATGATGCACAAACTTATTAATGATTCCTACTTGTCTTTCTCGTGATAAATAGTGGGCAAAATCTGATATGTAGCGGGAAAAAAAAGAAGAATGAATTCATCAGACGCTGGATTCGAGCCGAGTTTATGCTCGAACGTGTCAGTACATAATCATATGCTTCTTATGAGGTGCGCCACTGAGACTGCGAAGGGTACTGCAACATTTTACAGATATAAACCACACTATTTCTTTTTTAAATGCACTCAGTGCGATGTTCAGACCCAACTGTGTTAACCGTATCAGCTAAACTCTCCCACTCTATTTTTTTCTTTTGTTGTTAATTCCGGAGAACAAACTTGCAAATAACACCGTTTTCCTCCGGTCTACCTCCGAAAGCAGCATCTCCAATTCACATTCTGTTCAAAGTTTCTCTTTTTGCTTGATTTTGCCGTTGCTTTTTCGTTGGGTTTTGCCATTAGCATAGTCATTAGCATATTCATACGGGGGAGGAGGCAGGGAGGGGTTTTGTGCTCGTGCATGTTGCGCTCAGTTTCACGTTCATTCAGATGTACAAAAAAATATGCGTGAGATTCGGCGTACGCAGTGTTTCATACATCTGAATTTTTTTCTGCGTACGCACATTTACAGCTTTGTGCGTACGCAATGTTTTAGTAAGATTTCCACGCAAGTCTTCGTACATGAGGCCCCTGGTCTTGATATGCAGCAGATATGCTTTGCGCTGGTCACATGATGTGCTTTGTCATGTGATTGTTGAGTAGTGGCGCTAATGTCACGGCTCAATGTTTTAACTGTTTCTTTCTCTTTATTTGTCTCTCTCTTTCCCCGTTCCTTCACGCTGCTACCCCGATGCTTGGGATCATTTCTCTAATCAGGACATACCTTCTGGATGGGTTAATATCACCATTTTTTTCCTATTTTTACTGTAGTATGTGTGTGTATGAGTGTGTATGATTTGTGTAATGCTATTACATCGGCAAATGATAGAAACAAGGGGTTTGAATATTAGAATAGGCTTTTAAATTGGATAAGAAGGCAATCATTTTAAATGTATATGATAGAAATAAGATTATCCCTAAAAATACAGCGGGCAATTTTGGGAGTTGCAGGTCAGAATAGACACATAAAATGGTCCGAACTAAGGAAAAGGACTCACTTTACATATATTTTGCATATTTATCCAATGTTTTGACTGTTTCCAGATGTGTTCCTTTGTTTTTTCACACTCTTTTTCCATTCCCTCTTCATCTCCCACCTCCTTCATCTCTGAATAGCATAGCCTATCGGAGGGTAATCCGTGTCTATCAGTATGAAGTCGATGATGATCTTTCTGGAAGGTCTTCTCCCTTTTTTCTTCCTCTGATTGGCCTCCTCACCCCACACCTTTTTGGGTTTTCTTCTCATGCACTCGAGTCTGATCCCCACTGTAAAGGCTCTGTGTGTGTGTGTGTGTTCAGTCCCTTTTACTAACATTCACTGCAATGAGGATTTTTTTTTTTATTGAGATGAACCCTTCCAGCTTCTTAATGCAAAACGCCTGGCTACATTTTGGCACCAGTGTTGAGGAGTGTGAACACTTCATCTCATTCTTTAACCGTTTGGTTTATTCCATGGTTCAGTTATTTATCTTTTCTTTTTTCCCCCCCATTCATCTTGAGGAAAATGTTCATGCACCAGATTCAGGGTGGAAACTGCAATGTGTAGTTCCATGATTGGAAAAGTACGCTGACATCTTCAGTTTTCAGTGTCCTGATCTGAATTTGAACAGCTGTGCATTGACATTTTTTTGGACTTTTATATTTATAATATGGCTGTAGTTGAGTAAAGGCCCTGATATACTCATGGTGCTTAGAAGTAAAATGTAAAAGAAAATACTGTTAGCGAATATCCCAACATAGTCCACACTGCTGAGAGAAGTGTATTAAAGAATACTTACTATATTTAAAAATACTAGACTTATATTAGATTATTACAAAAATTATTAATACAAGTTCTTGGGTCTATGATCGTTCCTAGAACTATTGTTGGAAGTACTCACTTTTTCCATGTTCATACCTGCAGGAATTGGAGATGTTTTTAGTTCCAAGAATACCATTTAGAACTAATGTAGCTCATGTTTGAGAGAAGGGTCTCTTCAAGCACAATAAAAACTACATTAAGTGGCGCCGTATTTTTAAGTGTGTCAAGTCACACACATTCAGGTAGCTAATGGTAGCACATTTACCCATTTGCGTTTTAGTCTGTGGAGTTGATTTTTCTGTATTCCTACTGATGGTGTGAATGCAACAAGAAAAACAAGTTATAAAGCTGGAAACTGAGCCTTCATATAGCTTTAGTTCCTGTAACTACTAAAATAATGGCTCACATCATTTAAATGTGTTACCAATTAAATTGAGCTTTTCTGAAAAGTTCACTTAACCAAGCTGAACACATAAAAAAACTTAAGTTTCAGTTTTGACTACGCTTGAATTTGTCTGGAAACTAAGCCTTCGTTTAGCTTTAGTCCCTGTAATTACTCTTTGAGAACCATAATGGCTCCCATAATTTAAATGTGTTACCATCTAAATTTATCTTCTCTAAAAAGTTCACCTAAGCAAGCTGAACACTTAAAAAACAAAAGGTTCCATTTTGATTTTGCTTGAA